>NC_016091.4:26577608-26756744 GCF_000004515.6 Glycine max
TGACACTCATTATATATAATGGCGGATAATTTGTTTGGCTCTTGTGTGTATTGTCCTTCACTTTTGACTAAGTATGGCCAAACAAGCCCCTCGAGAAGCCAAAATATTTTTAACAAAACTTACAGCTCGAAATTAGGACAAAGTACTTTTGGTTTTAAAGATGATGAGAAGGAAAGAGGGCACTTCGACAGAGCATGTGCCACTGATCCAGCCACAAGACACAACAAGTGCATGATTGTATTTTCTTTCCTTTGTTATTGGTCAAAAAGATTAAACAAATATGTATGAACCCTTGCTACACTGCGCTGAATCCCTGCTCCCTCTGCCCTCTCCTCCGGAACACACCAGAGCAAAAACGCTAGGCCCACTGGCAGAATCAGTGCAACTAGGGTATGTGTATCCTGCCAGCAGCGAAATCTGTTGGTTGGTAACCGCTTTTTCGTTCCGCCAGTACAAGAACCCCTCCAGAGTAAGTTTACAAAGAGATTGTCTGAGGACAAAAATTTCTAAACCGCTGAACCCTTTGAAAAACAGAATCCCTCGGGGAATTTGTTTGAAAAGAAACCCTATTTTGCCGAGAAACTCCTCATTCTCCTTCTTCTTCTGCTACCCATGGCTTCGTCTTCTTCTGAGCCTCCTCCACCTCCTGTTCCTGCTCCTGTTCACTCTAACCCTCCTCATAAGTCCTTCATTTTTTCAACATAATAATATCGAAACCAATCGTATTCTTGTTATTCTTCTTAGTTCTACTGTCTTTGGGGGCGAATTGAGGTTTCCTATAATTGATTTTGAATTTTTTTTATAGTTTTGACTCAAAATGAGTTTGGCCTAAAACTCTTTAGATGTTTTCTATATCTGACACTTTACATTGATTTATTTTGCAAAAATGAATTTTTCTGGCATGACTTTATTAATTTTGATACTCGAATATGTTTTGTTGTTTATCGTGGGTTTTAATTTTGCTTATGGCTTTGTGCTTCATTAGGAAGTGGTGAACGTTTAAGTTCATAGCCTTTGCTTTTGAGTTTTGGTGAGGCTTTGTTGAGGATATGGCTGCCTAGTTTTTACGGAGGCTTCCTTTTATCATCTTTCTAATACAGTGGTTCTCCTTGTGTTTTTGTATTAGTTGGTCTCAATAAAATTTCTTTTGCCATTCAAAAAAATAATAATTTAAAAATAAGGTTTTAAATTGTGATTGCTGGAAATTGTGGGTACATGTGGCCGCAGTTGCGGTCAAGCTCCAAAACCTTGATGTTGTGACGGACATATGTTGTATTTTCATGTCTGATAAGTTAATTGATATGCATACCTTGCACACACATGTGCTTATGTTTACTTGTTCACTTGCTTGTTATCATCACACATTTTTTATTCGGAGTCTTTTAGCCTGTGTCTATGTATAATGCATAAAGAGATCTCTAATGACCTGAATTGCTCCCATGGGATTTTCCAGCACACTTAATGTACAAAACTCGTCTCCAAGACTTTACTTCAAAGTCAGGCATTCAATTTCCTGTCTATCATACCATTAATGAGGGACAGGATCATATTCCAAAGTTTAGATCAACGGTGTGGGTTGCAGAGATGCGTTACACTTCCCCGTCCACATTTTCCCAAAAAAAAGCTGCTGAACAGGATGTAGCTAGACTTGCTTTGGAGGGTATCCTCCATAGGACCAGAGATGAAGGACTCTTTCTTGTCGATCAGGTGTGAACAAAATTTGTTTTCTCAATTCTTCAGTAGGTGCAATTTCGGTTTGATTGACCATTTAGGAATTGTTAAGTAGTTTTGAGGTAATTTTTGTTAATAATAATTTTCTACAGGATAGACACTAAACTCTGCTTATATGTTAGGCTTGTTTTATGCTTACTTTGCTTCTAGTTGGCAAACATCCTAATGCTTTGTAGTAATTAGAAGAATTTGTTTCATTTTTGTGAAAATGTCTGCTATCTTCCCTTAGATGTAATGTAGTTTCTCTTGTTCTTTCTAATGAAATATTGTTGTCTATCAAATTATTTTTTTTTGTCTAGTGACATGAGATATTTTTCAAAAAGCGTGAGATGAGTGACCTTCTGAAAAGTTTTTCAAAAAGCGTGAGTGAGGACAAAACACGCTAAAAAATTGTGTTAGTTTGTGGGATGTAGGTAGAACTAATTTTCGAGATATCGGAAAGAATTATCTACGAAGGGTTCTCATCGATGAAAAGTTTTGACTAACAAGAATGTTGAGTGAAGTGTTATCGTGTGAAATATCGTAGTGTAAGAGTCACCGAGAAGTCAAAAATCATAGATACTACATCATACATGTTATCTCAAGTGTTTATGTGACACATACATAACATATAGAGTCTACGTGACAAGTACATATGTGAAAAATTATAAATATTTCAATTTAGCCCATGAATTTGATACCTGTTTTCAGTCTATAAATTTGACTTTTGCTGTCAAGTGTATTTGATGAAATTACTATATAATCCCAAATTTATTATCCTTCTTATTAGTCTAAACATATCATGTGTTTGTTATTTTTATTGGAGTATCGTAGTTGGTGCCTTAAATGCATTTATGACACATGTAGAATAACCTTTCATATCTTACTAAATAGGGACCAAGATTTTATCCCTCCATTTTGCATAAAAAAAATGGATTTTTTAGAATTTTACCTAAATAAAACAACGAACTAATTTAAAACCCCCTTAGAAAGCTTTCGAGTTTAGACTGGCTAATTATATTCTCCATCTTTGTATCTTTAACCATAAAGAGTGAAATCGTATAGTGCAGTCTCTCGCCACACATTAGATGGAGATCATCACCATGTTGTTGTGGGGGTTGTGTTCCTTGTAGAATATTGTGTTATCTCCACCTAACATTAAGGAACTCCAATTCACAATTCCAAATTTTGTGCTTAAGGATCAAAGATTGAAAAAAAAGGTAGATAGGAAGTGGGACGTGATCTCAAAATTTTACAAGAAAGGACTTAAGGGTTTAGAATTCTGCCTGAGTGCTAATGCAAAACATCGATTGAAGTGCTCATCAATTAAACTATGGACAACACTTTATTAGTTTTTTTCTTCCAGCAACAAACCTCAACCAAATATGGTGGCAAGATAAAAATGACAAGAACTTAACCTATCTCTACCTTCGAATCAAAGCACGTACAAATACTTCAACGTTAACTCATTACTGTCGTAATACGCAACCGTCATATAGCTTGGCCATCCTCGAATCTTGTTAGACTGAGAGACATTTGAATTACTAAATTCGAAAGGATAAAAAAAAAGTTTGCAAACTGAAATGGTTAACCATGCTGATTAATCTTTCAAGCATTCATAAAAACATTGCAGTTTATCAGATGCAATGTATGCAGCAAGAATACCACAACAAGAGGCCCACATTAATGAAAGCACACTGAATTGTAACAGTTGGGAGAAATAAACTACTACAGAAACTGGACATAGCACCGGCAACTTAAAATCACATTTTGCCCAGGGCACAAGATTACTCTGTCAATGCTTTAAAAAACATTCTCCCACAAACCCGATAAATAATCTTGTATGTTTTCATCCGCATCCTGTGAGACAGGATAATCTAACATGCCCTTCCTTCTTCCCTGTCAATTAAACAGTAATTGGAATTACGAATGCATGGCAATATATTAATACGTAGATCATATGACATATTAAATGCAACATAGTTGACTCATGTAAATTTAAATCAGACGTATATCAAATTTGTATTTACTTGCGGCAAATATTATTTGGAAAACGGCAAACTGGCATTCTGCAATACATGTTTATATTATATTTTTGGAATTAGTAAAAATCAGATCAATTGAAAATCACACTTATTGGTCTTAGGCAAGGATAGTTTAATTTAATAAGGATAAATTCTTAAAACTAAGAATCAAAGAGCTGCAAATCGAAGCATACAATGACAAATTTGTTAACATATCCACGAAAATTAAAAGTAAACACTAAAAGCATTATTTGAGTGCAAGTAAGAAGACTCACTATCTTCGAGAAGGGTACACAGCACCAGTTGCCCTGTCATAAAATAACAGTTAGCACAACACATACTTTCTTTAGTAGATACTCATTCTCATCATAGACAAACCATGAGCAAAATTAAAACCCACGATAAACAACAAAGAAAAATATAAATGAGCTTAACAAGTAACTTGGACTAGATTTTTCTTTCAGTATTTCACGCATACCACGGGCATTTCCACATGTTTGAAACATGATTAAAATCTTGTATATCGGATAACACTGCATAGTAAAATATAGACTTTGACCTAATAACCTCGGCAAGTGCAGTTCCCGAGCTAGAATCACCTGGATTAAATAGTCATTTAGTAGGTAAGCACATTGCCACCTAAAATCTACTGGAAATATGTAATAAAGCATACACGAAAGGATACTCATAATTGAAAGAATTGCAGCCTTTGCGGCTGACTGCTCAACATCCTTTTTTGTTCCAGCTGGACCACCAGTGTAACTTGTACCATTGAAAACCAAAGAAGTTATAAAAGCAGGAAGCACCCCTCCTAGCAGTTGCTTATCATTGTTGTATGTAGGTTGTTCTACATGCAGTTTATGAGCATACTCATTCATGATAGACTTGAAAATTGGAGAAATCTGGAAGACAATGACAACAAAGAATCAACATTTTACATAAAGGTAATATTGAATGATAATACCAAACCAAACCAAAATGAAGCAATGACAAATCTTAAATTAATAATTAAGTATTAAAGCTATTTCACCAGTTATTTATTTTTTATAAGTAGGAAATTAATTATTTCAACAATAATTAGGCACTTAAAATTAAATTGATTTTCCACGACAAAAATTTAAGAATTATTACTTTAAACTATACCGGACTAGTTTCAAACCATAAACAAAGATGAGGATCTAAACTCTAATTCCATTGGCAACATAAATTATTTGTTGTAATGACACTTCGTTTGGATCAAAGTTGCATGGCTATCAGATACTGTTACCTTACCCGCTGAAAACCAAGAGCCTCAGTGACATGTTACAGGATAATCTTCAACTAAGATTCTCCATCAATACAAAGAGAGATATATCCAATAAAAGTATAACATGCAGAAGCACAAATTAATTTATTATAGAAAATCTATTCGAATAAAAAAGATTATTCTTAACATACATGTACACTAACTGAAAATGACAAGTTATGAAAAATATCTCATGTCACTAGACAAAAAAAAAATATTTAATAGACAACAATATTTCATTAGAAAGAACAAGAGAAACTACATTACATCTAAGGGAAGATAGCAGACATTTTCACAAAAATGAAACAAATTCTTCTAATTACTACAAAGCATTAGGATGTTTGCCAACCAGAAGCAAAGTAAGCATAAAACAAGCCTAACATATAAGCAGAGTTTAGTGTCTATCCTGTAGAAAATTATTATTAACAAAAAATACCTCAAAACTACTTAACAATTCCTAAATGGTCAATCAAACCGAAATTGCACCTACTGAAGAATTGAGAAAACAAATTTTGTTCACACCTGATCGACAAGAGAGAGTCCTTCATCTCTGGTCCTATGGAGGATACCCTCCAAAGCAAGTCTAGCTACATCCTGTTCAACAACTTTTTTTTGGGAAAATGTGGATGGGGAAGTGTAACGCATCTCTGCAACCCACACCGTCGATCTAAACTTTGGAATATGTCCCTCATTAATGGTATGATAGACAGGAAATTGAATGCCTGACTTTGAAGTAAAGTCTTGGAGACGAGTTTTGTACATTAAGTGTGCTGGAAAATTCCATGGGAGCAATTCAGGTCATTAGAGATCTCTTTATGCATTATACATAGACACAGGCTAAAAGACTCCGAATAAAAAATGTGTGATGATAACAAGCAAGTGAACAAGTAAACATAAACACATGTGTGAGCAAGGTATGCATATCAATTAACTTATCAGACATGAAAATACAACATATGTCCGTCACAACATCAAGGTTTTGGAGCTTGACCGCAATTGTGGCCACATGTACCCACAATTTCCAGCAATCACAATTTAAAACCTTGTTTTTAAATTATTTTTTTTTGAATGGCAAAAGAAATTTTATCGAGACCAACTAATACATAAACACAAGGAGAACCACTGTATTAGAAAGATGATAAAAGGAAGCCTCCGTAAAAACTAGGCAGCCATATCCTCAACAAAGCCTCAACAAAGTCTTACTTTGCATTATTATTTTTTTGAACTTTTGATTTAATATTATGCCAATTTTTATGTAATCAAAGGCACATAACTTTGCAATTTGTCAACTGAAACACAGGTTCACTATTGCATGTAGTACTAATGACCATACAAAGTGAAATATAATTTTAGTTAGAGAACAGCTACACAGGGATTTATGTTTATGTGAAGCAGTGTTATCAAGTGCGGATAGCGGAAAATGGTGGAAAGCCAATAACCCTCTATATCATATAGGAGATAGCATCGCAGGCATATAGAAGAAGTTGCGTAACAGTTGAAATATATGGTATATATCAATTATATATGCATATAAAATTAAGTTGTATGCAAATAAAAAAATACATAAAAATTGGCATAATATTAAATCAAAAGTTCAATTGGCTGGAGACTCGCTAGAGATAACAAGAGGATGCAGGATGATGCCGCAACCACAACAATGATAGCAGCCGCAATAGCCGATGGAGTCACAATCGTGGGTCCAAGAAATTCATCTGTGCAATAGCATTATAGTGGTGCTATTGCGGCTATTTAACAAGGTTTCCATGGTAATTGCCATAGAGGACTAAATGGTTTGCAAGAGAATGAAGAAGTGAAAAGGAAAAACAAAGTGCAATTGACATCACTTGGTACTACCGAGAAGCAACCATAAAGCAACAAAAACATAAGCGAATTAAAATAACTTTGGTTACTAACTGTGCAATCTCAGTGAACTTTCCCAGGTTTTGATGCTCCAATATTGCCAAGATCAGCTCCTTATTCTCCTCCAAGTACTCCACCAAGCATAAAAACTTGTCTATAAGAGATAAACTGGCATAAATACTTTAGTAATCATTGCTTCGATTAAAGGTCCAAAACAAACATTTTTACGCACATGCATCATGCACTCATCTAACTTTTGACACCAAAATGCATTCATCTAATACACCTCCCCACACCCCGCATTCCTTTGTAAAATTTCATGCAACAATGTTATGAAAGAGGAATATAAATGGCATGAAATGATTTCGGTATCACTAGATTACATAGACACAGAACCATCATTTTTTTATGCAAGAAACACATGCAATTAACGTTTTCCCTTTCATTCAATTCAAGAAAAGCAAAAAAATTAACAAAAGCTGAAAACCAGATGAATAACTTAGGGCACAAGGAAAAACAAAGAGTGGAGCCACATGCACATTCTGTGCCATTAACTAAACATGAATTGGACAAGGAAAGGGGACAACATTGAAAGGTGACATTTTTATGAAACCCCAACACAAACGTAGACCCAAGATAATCAAGAAGGTTAAAACCAAGTAAAATGATAACATTAATGAAATAGAGAAATGAGTGAAGAAAAAAAGTTGGTACCTTTTGAATCTGTTCAGTGGTGAGGGTAGGGACATTAGGAAATGAAGGATCAACGTTGAACATTTTCTCCGTTCTTCTTCATAATAAGACACACACACACACACACAAAAATCTAACACAAAACCCCAGCCCTTCTTCCACAACGAATCACACACGCTTTCGAGTTCAAATGACGATAAGTGTTTGCTGCCCTTTTTGTTTTGGTTTAAATGAGCAACTCCAACTCGTCACCTTTCATGCGTTTTGGTTTTTAGTAAATAAATTTCATTAATGATTTTTTTATTAAATTACTTTTTTTCCCTTAATTTATTTTTGGGGGTTAATTTGATCTTTTATTAATTTAAAGGTTTAATTTAATTAGATAATGTATTTTTTTATACATCAATGTAATTTTATTTTTTAAAAAATGAGTTCAATTTGTTTGAATTTTTCTTGCTCAAGAAATTTTTTAAGATATGATTAATCAATTTTGTTGATAAGTATTTGTTATCGAAAAATCTGACATATAAAAGTGAAAATAGACTAAGTCGAACTAAATTTGAGCTTAACTTTTATTAAAAGTATATGGTTTAATTCTGGTCAAACATAAAATATTTTTTTAAGAGACATTTATCGAGTCTACAAGTTTATTTAGGGTGTGTTTGGATGAGGAAATTTAAAATTCTAAAGAATTTTAAATTCTGAGAATTTCAAATGTTTCAATTTAAATTTCTTCATTTCTAAAATTTTGTGTTTGGATAAAAAATTAGATTTCTTCATTTTAAAAATACCCGCATTCGAAACCCAGATTCGTAATCTCCGCATCGGAGGCCGAATCCCAATCAATCTCCAAACTCCTCCCTTCCCTCGTTTCCTCTGCTCAGTCCCTCGCCCGTCCTTCCATCTCCAACTTTCCCGTCGCCGCCGTCAGACTCGGCACCTCCGGTCGCATCTTCATGGGCGTGAACATGGAGTTCCCCGGCCTCCCCTTCCACCACACCATCCACGCCGAACAGTTCCTCCTCACCAACATGGCCAACAACGTCGAGACCCGCCTCGACTCCTTCGCCGTCTCTGTTGCCCCCTGCGGCCATTGTCCCCAGTTCCTTCAAGAACTCCGCGACGCCCCCGACATCCAAATCCTCATCACCTCCCATAAAAACCCTCACTTCAGCCCTCTCTCCCACTTCCTCTCCCACCACTTCGGCCCCCACGACCTTTTCCCCAAAACCGTCCCTCTCCTCTTGGAGCCTCGTCACAACGCTCTCTCTCTTCCCCAAAACGATCATTTCAACGCTCTTGCGATTGCAGGTTGGAGGCCGCCAATAACTCTCACGTGCCCTACAGGACAACAGAATTTGAAATTCTTTCATAAAATGAAAGAATTTGAAATGCTAATATTTAAGTTAACTAAAATCCCTGATCAAAATACTTAAATTTCATTTTATTTTCAAATTTTTATCCAGACATCTTATTTAATTGAAAAGTAATTAAAATCCTTTAAAAAATTAAATTATCCTATTAAATTTCTCCATCCAAACATACTCTTAAGGGATTAGTATGTGATCATTTTTAATACTAAAATAAAGTAAAAATATGTTTGTTATACAATCAAATCTAACTTATTTATATGATATAAAATATTTTAAGATTTTATATAACATTCATGATAACTTATCTAAAGATACAGTATTTTATGCTGAACCATTTAAAGAAGACAAACATTTATTTTTCAATAAACTTAATTATAAGTTTTAGAATATGCTTAATGTTTAAAAAGAGATATAAATGTATGATTTTAATGTATTATAATAAATTTAATATAATAATACCAATAACACATATTTTATTAATATTTTTTAAATAGGTTGGTTTGTTGGGCCCAAGAGATTTATTTAATGGCAAATCACATGACATGTTTAACTAAATAAACTTTGATAAAAGTTTTAATTTGGTCAATTTTTTCAAAAAGTTTGGTTTAGCATGAGTCTTATCAAACTATGTAACGTATCTTTATTCCTACTAGTCAACCACCAAAACTAATTCTAAATAAAATAAAATTAAACTCATTTTAAAAAATAAAAGATGTAATTGAATTTTTTAAAAGGAAAATATCAAATCAAACTATTTCAAAAACATACAACCTAATTTAACTTTTAAATAATAACAACATCAAATTGAATTATTTTTTTTAAAATTTCAACCTTATTTTTTATTGTCAAGTTTAATGTTTTTATGAATTTAATTTTTTTATATCTTTTTGTCAGTTATATATATATATGTAAAATTCTAATTTTTAGATATTAATATTTATAAATTAGAATTAAAAAATAGAAACGTGAAAATAAATCTTAAATAAATGAAATAATGGAAACCAAATTTATTTTGTCCTCCTATGGTTAAAGTTTCCTCCTTGAAAACAGAAAAAATCATAAATCATGATAAAAAAGAAAAAAACACACAAATGTATTAATTTTTTGGTTTTGTCTTTTGTGTGTATTTAGTTGGAAAACAGGGGTGAATAAAATTAATTTTATAAAGAGCATAATTAATTTTAAAAGAAGTAAAACCTTTTATTTTTATATTGCATAAATTTAAGTTTAGATATAGAATTCATAAAGTTGTTGTACTTTACATTTAAGATGCTAACGAGATTAACTTCTAGTAAAAATCTATTCCTAAACAAAGTTGGTAAATTTGCTCTCACTTCTTCAATATTCTCATAGATTTCTACATATAATTACATACAAAGTATATGTTCCTTAATTCATCTTGTTGGTTGGCAACAAGTGACATTACCCAAGAGATAGGTGGTCTTGGTTTGCAAATGACTAGGGATAATATTAACATTGCTATAATAGACTACTAGCTTCACAAGGGATATGGTGGCCTTTTCGCCCATTATTTGGTCTATCACCTTTTCTTCATCTTGATGAAGCCGTGTGTTGTTTTTACTTAGATCTTAGTTGTTCTTTTTTATTTTTATTTTATTTTGTTTTTTTTTCTCCACTTACCAAGAAAAATCTTTCCAAATTTTATGAAAAAATTAATAAAAAAACCTTTAAATTCATGTTTATGGAAAGAAAAGAATGGCCAATGCTAAGAAGGAACAATTTCTCATACTCTTTGTGATATCTATTTTTTAGGAATGTTTTTAAATTTGATAATTTTCATTAAAATTTTTTAAAAAACATAATTATATATAAAGTTTTTATTAAAGGAATATATATTTTTAAGAATGAACAATACATACACAAATAGTATGTAATCATTTTATACATATATAATAATTAAGTTTGTTGACTTTATTTTTTTACACTAATAAGACATAATTGAATTATATTTTTAGGACTCGCGTGACGCAATAATCCATGGATTACATCCTAAATACCAAACCGATAAAGGAGTAAAAGAGCTCGTTTAATTTTTTTAAAAAAAAAGTAGTTTTTTTAAAACTATTTTATGAATTTTCTAATTTTTTTCCCTTAAAAAACTGTTATTTTTTCTTTTTCTAAAAAGCATTTTTTAAACAAAACTAAAATTACATTTTAAAAAAAAAGCAAATTGCTAATGTAGTGAGGTAAAACGACGTCGCTGGTGTCCATGGCTGAGACGGCGTGTTTTGAGCAACATCGTTGAAAGGAGTAGTATTTGTGAAGTGTAATAGAGACTGAGAGAGAAAGGGGGGAAATGGGTATGTGATGAGAGTGAGATTGGCGTCGTTCTTCACCGGGGCTGCAGCGGCGTCGTTTCTGGGGCTCTACACCCTCCACAAGGATTACAAGGTCCCGCACCAATCCTTTACTCAACAGGTACACATCAATTTTCCTTCCTTTTTTTTTTATTATTCTTATTTTGCTTTTTCCGAAAGATTTATGTTTTGTTTAGTGTTTTTGTTACCCTAATCATGTTGCGACAGACATTAATTGAAAGAATTTGTAGGTGGTAATAAATTAGATTACCATTTTGGATTTTTTGTTAGAAAGACGGGTAAAACTGATATGATATGATGATTGTTCAGATGAATATATTAGAAATGCCAATAATACATGTAAGAATGCTTCAATTGATTGGGGCTTCTGTTTGCCTCATAAATATGGTCCCTTGTTGTTGCTATGTTGATGTCTTCTGCAATGGTTATAGTAGTGCTGTGTTGTGGCTTCTTTTTAAAAGCTATTCTACTGATCCAGAGCTAGAAAATGGTGGGAAGATGACCTTTTCTGCTTGTTACCGTTTAGATGTGCATATTTCGTCTTTTGATTGATGGAGTGAGGACTGTGCAGAGGGAGGCAGACTGCATATCCCGATCTTGCTTTTGATTGAATGGAAAGGTGAGGAGGCAAAACTTGGAAGGGAGGGATTATGGTTTGCCTCCTTGTTTTTCCTCCTCTCCCATCCTAACTTCTGAACTTTAAGCGATAAAAATCCCTCCCCCTTCCAACCAAACAGTGGTATGAATGAGTTGGAGGAGACATTCTCTACATGGTTGAATTTGTGTTTTAGTCTTTTAGACTCCAATCTAGGATAATCTTCTGTTTAATTGGTGTGTGGAGTTTGAATATTTGAGAGAGGCAGTCATGGTATGCTGTTGATATTCTCTCTCATGCAGAATGGGTGATAGAATACAAGTCCAAAATATTTGGAAGTCATTGCCTGGTGCAGTAATAACCCAAGTCTTACTTGTTAACAGCAACTATGTTGAGCCAATAATAGGATTAATACTTGTAATACCTGCATATATTTTATTTATTTTGTGCTTTCTTTTAGTTAGTTTGTTCAATAGGAAGATTGGTCTTGCTGTTGGCAGGTTTTTTATATGATTTTTTTATTATCAGCCAAGCAAAAAACATGATTGATGGGTTATAAGGGGTACCCTACCCAAAAACATCTTACTAAGAAGATATTCAGCTTCAAGCATAAATCCCTAAGGATACTTCTCTTCAAACTACATATAAGAAATTAAACCCAGCACAATTTGCAATAACAAGTTTCCCCGGCAAAACATATCTACTGTAACCTGGCTAATCAGCCTTTAACATCAATGTATACCTGGTTTGAATGTATTCCGCCAATCAATCCCTTCGCACAGCTATTCCTTTATTGCAACAGTGTTGTTTTAATATCTATGTAGTCTCTCAAAATCACCGACCTGCTTAACTCGTAGAAAACCAGAGAAGCAGAACCTCCCCAACGTCGAACTGTTTACAGCTACCTGATGTTCCTCCAAATTATGTCAATTCTGTTTCAGACCTTCTAGCATATATCAGACGTCAAAGCCTCAACACTTATCCCTTTTCAATTTCACTTAACACATCGCTGTCAAACAAAGCATTGGCAATGTATAGCAGTCATACAAAGAGTAAGGAAATTGTTTCCCTTACATGCCAACCAGAGCCACGACCTTAGCTTAACCAATTCCCACACTTTATCCTTATCCATGACTGCATTGTTAAAGATAATTTTATTTCTTTTTGTAACCAAATGGTCCAGATAACAGCGAACCACATCACTTTCCACTTTGTATTAGCTTCCTCTTGAGTCCTACAAAAATATGAATACATAAATAATAATTATATCTATTTCCAGATTTATTAGCGTTTGGACATATGATTTTTATTTAATATCTATTTAGAATGCTTAATATCTATTTTAATATCCTTTTCATCCTTGCATGACTAATATCCATCTCCTTCCTTACCCACTTAAATCAATTTCATACAATATCCAATAGCATCTTCGTATCAAGAAGACAGGAACCAACACTAACTTAAGACCGTATCTAAAATAGATGTCAATAAATACACACCTAGTTGAACCTGGCTTCCATGCCTAATATTTTCTAACATCAACTTGCAAAGCAACAAGTTCACCACTTTGAATTAATCCCATACACCAAGAGCTGGAAAAATTTGATGCAGGGAAGTAGTCATTTGCAACCCTTAGCTAACACTTCAGACTCATGTCAAATAGGAAAGCATGATGAGCAGCAAAAACGACAAGAGGATAAAACCAGATTTTGATAGCTTTGCATATATAACTTTAATAGTGCCTGAAAAAGAAAATATAAAAAATTATAGAAACCAAAGCATATGAAAAGTTCTCATAGAAACAAAGTTGTCCTATCCAAAACATATGTAGGTAATATATTGTACCAGCATCTTTAGCAGATGAGTTAGGACTTGAAGCAATGAGAGAAACCAATGAGTCATGAAGGAGACAATTTTTGTTGAATAAATCCCATAAATAAAGAGATTTGTTTCTTGTTACCTGCAATAATTTCCAGCACTCATCATAGTCTATAAATGTTGTTGCAGATCCCATCATCATGATAGACATTGCTCGTCTCCCACACTTTGTGTAAATCTTCTCAAAAGCAAACAAAAGACAGAAAACATATATTACAAAGTGTAAGTTCTAAATCTGGCCCATGCATTTGACTACATAATACATATTGTACACTTACAAGTGAAAAAAAAGGTTTGAACCACATTAGTCATTAGTCACTTAAGAGTACAAAAGCATCCTTGAATTGAATAATCCTAATTTTTTATTGAATACCAAAAGATAACCAGAGAAAAGATAGTTGCTTTCCTATAGTGGCTTGCAATTTCACCCACTTAGATATCAGTTGATATAGAATAGTCAATGTGTCATACTTATAGGAGCAATTATTACAGTCTGTGAGCTTCTGCTTGCAACATGTGCAAAGGTAGCGCACACTAACAACTTGTACAGAGTTGATAAGTGCATAGGAAGGAGACTCTTTCTATGTCAAGTGTGTAGAACTAAGTAACTGAGAGAAGTGTGTAGAACTTTTCCTTGAAGTGTGTGAAATCTTTCTTAATGTATCTAGAACTTTCCATTGGAGCCTATAAAAGGGAAAAAGGTTATCATTTGTAAGTGAACCCAAGGAAACCAAAACAAAAGTATTTCTCAAGGAATAAAAGCTAACCTTCTTTCAAATATTCTCTCCTCCATTTCTCTCAAATACTTCCTATAATATGCTCCTTTCCAACATTTCATACTATGTTTTATTCATTTATTTTACTTTATTTTTGGGTTCGTGATTCTATGATGACGACAAAAATGTCGGTGTTCACTTTTTGACCAACCATATGCTTTATTTCTTTTGAAAAGCATCAATCCTTTTCTGCACATCTACATCATCTTGAATGTGAATTGTGATGTGAGACGAAGCATATGGTATATACTACCAATGCAAATATATTGGGGTATAGATAAATTAAATGTGTATGAGAGGGATCGTGATTCTGCTCACTTCCGAACAACTTATTTTTTCAATCATGTATCTGCTTTTCTTCTATTATTTTTTACCACAATTTTCCAAATCATGTGCATTATTTTTTATGCATGCAAATGATATATTTCTAGGGAGGTTTTTACCTACAGACCATAGTTGTCAATACCTGCGGAGCGGAGCGGCTGACCCCAAAAGTGGGATAGCGGATAGCGGGATGACCGCTATTCTAATGTTTTTTTTATATATGTTAAATAATTAATAATATATATATATATATATATATATATATATATATATATATATATATATATATATGTTCAAAAAAATATAAATATATATATATATATATATATATATATATATAAGTTTTTAATATCATAAAATTATGATATTATTATATTTATTTAATATTATGTCTATATTATTTAATTATCAACATTATTATTATATATTAATATTGCTCGACTACAATTTAACTAGATATGTTAAACTTTAAAACCAAAAATATAAATATATGAATAATTAATAATATATATATATATATATATATATATATATATATATATATATAAAAGTTTTTAATATTATTTCTATATTATTTAATTATTAACATTATTATTATATATTAATATTGTTCGTCTACAATTTAACTAGATATGTTAAACTTTAAAACAAAAATATAAATAATTAATAATATATATATGTTCAAAAATATATATATATATATATATATATATATATATATAAGTTTTTAATATTATAAAATTATGATATTATTATATTTATTTCATATTATTTCTATATTATTTAATTATTAACATTATTATTGTATATTAATATTGTTCAGTTACAATTTAACTAGAAATGTTAAACTTTAAAACAAAAATATAAATATATATATATATATATATATATATATATAAGTTTTTAATATTATAAAACTATGATATTATTATATTTATTTAATATTATTTCTATATTATTTAATTATTAACATTATTATTATATATTAATATTTTTTGCCTCTACATAAGCCAGCCCTAGTGGTATATATGTTTTGTTTTGCTGAATCCCCTAATGGTATATTAGAACGTGAATATACTGTATACACATGATAGATAATTAAGGCAGGACAATTTTGGGAGAAGTGGAGATAAAGAGTTGGTGGAGGGCGCGGGTGCGAGATCTGAGATCGAGGGTTTCTTAGCAACACAGAACAAAGCAGAAGAAGCAACATAGTGCCCTCTCTCTCTCTCCCTCTCTCTCTGGGAAGAACAAAGCAGAAGAAGCAACACAGAACAGAACCATCGAACCCACTCAGAACCACCGTGCTTCGAAGTAACGGCGTGAAAAACTGCTCCGCAACTCGCGCCGCTCCGCCGTGATAACGGCTGCTCCAGCCACGACCCGAAACCGCCCTGCTACACACATGTACGTTGCGGATGGGTGCCGCTCCGCTCCGCCTGACAACTATGCTACAGACATAAATTACAGTAGGTAAAAGTAAAAAAATACTTATACCTATAATTGTTTGTCATAAGTAAAATAAAAAAATACTTATACCTATAATTGTTTGTCATAAGTAAAATTCAAGATTTGTATCTACTCTTATTTAGTGTAGATAAAACTCAAAATAATTTTTACTTACAAATGCTCGGTATTACCTATGATTACTTGGTGTTGGTCATATCCTATAAAGCTTGCACCTACAATTCATTGATGCAGACAACCTTTAAAAAATTTCTACTTACAAATATATAGTTTAGATAAAATCCCATAAAATAAATATATATTAAAATAATTATTTTATATTAAAATAATTATTTCTAAAAATATTATAAAACAATAGTAAAAGAAAAAATAATACTAGTTTCCTTTATATGAAGACAAATATTTTTCATATCTTTCATTCGTTTGACGGCTTCTTAGTTACAAAATTATTTAATTGAGTTTTAAAATACAAAAATCTAATCAAGTAAAAAATAAATAACAAATTAGTACAGAGCAATGAGATTCTATCCAAAGTTATGTTTCTAGGTTCCAAATGCCAGAATTCAACTTATTAAAATTATTTAATTGAGACGCGTCACTCCCGCAAACAAAAACAAAAACGCAGTCCTTTCTCTGTCCTCTCTCTCTCTCTATCTGCGAATTTAAACTCCAATTTCCATTTCCATTGATAGGAAGGAGGAAGGAACGAAGCGGAAGCGGAAGCGAAATCGCTTTGTCTCTATATTGAGCCACTTTGAATCTGTCGCCGCAACGGTAGATCAAATCGAGTTTCACATGAATGCTCTTTCTGGATGCGATTTAGGTTTGTCTTTGCTTCCTCAAATCCGAATTCCGTGCTTTACGTGCTCTCATGTTGTGTTGGTGAAGCCTTAATTTCGTATGTGCGTTTCCTTCTTTGCAAGATCTCAGTTTGGCGTAATCCTATTTAGTTTGATTTCGTACTTCTTCTTTCGTTACCGTGGGGATCTATACTCTTTTGAAATTTTTGTTTAATGGTGTTGTCTTAGGCTGTTTTGGAAGAGCAAGATCTGCCATTATTTTATTATTTTGAAATTATGTATAGAGGGTTTTTTTTAATGTTGATTCCGTTGCAGCTCGACTCACCAAACTTCCAAAATTACATAAGATTTTACTTTATATTCAATAAATGCAATCTAATCTGGTCTCTTAGTTATTTTGCTTTGATAGTCCTGAATTTCCTGGAGGTTAGTAGTGTCAAGCTCCTTATGAACTTTACTTCCTATTAATTTTATTTGAGGCTTTCAGGCTAAAGAAAATGAAAATAAAATAGAAAGAAGGTATTTCATAATTTACTTTACTTGGTACAAAAGCCTAAATATCACAATTCTCTTTAGAACTACTAATTTGGTTGCTAATTTTAGGATAATTTTACACTTGTTTTTGCTGAATGACACTTTGTGTGGGCGTTATATCTATTTATTTTTTCTTGGGCCGTAAACTGTATTTGCTTTAATATAATGATCACATATATATTTGTATTCATTGCTGGGACAGGATCTCACATTATTAAACAATAGATTTCTGTTTTCAAAAATAGATCATATGGATATGAGTATGGCATCATTGAATAAAGTTATACTAAAAAAATTCCATCTAAATAATCCCTTTAAGCTTGCTTTGAAGAAGATAGCTTTCGGTTTACCAAATGATGCCTTTAAACCTGCTGCATTGAACTTTCATACTAAACATAGTTTAAGCATTATTATCACTTCACTTGTCACCTTAGGGGAAGTAAATATAGGTTGGGAGTGGTTTTCCCATAAAAAGTAAGTGATGCGTTTGCCTTTGGCATGAGGAGAAAAATGTTTAGAAGCTCATAGGATAGGTAGGTACATATATTTATATGAAAGTTTAAAGGCTGAGTGAGTGGGTCATGGTAATTGTACATGCTACACACATAGCATAGTGCCCACTAGTATATCCTTTTATGGGGCAGAGAGAGCAGAACCCTAAAAGCACCCAACAGTTAAATGAGTGAAATCATACAATGGAATGGAGCAGTGCAAAATGTAGTACAATTTTTGTATATTGGGATCGGGAATCGGGAAGACCCCACCACAAAGCACTTTCCTTTGCATTGCTGGGAATTCCCACCAATTAAATGAATCAGCTTAGGCTTGTCTACTGAAAATCAATGTATAAAACGTATTAATATCAAGACATTAATTAAATGATTTTCAGTAGTAATTGTGGGGATTTTTGTTCGGTTATTGAGTTGTTTTACTTGTAATGCTGCTGTTAGCTTATTTAGCTATAGTTCTAAATGGAAAAACAATGATTTAGATTTTTGGTGTCATGCTTAGTGCGTTAATTACTACTTGATCGTTGGTTTCTTTCTTTACTTATTCTTTTCCATACTTGTTGGTTGAGTGAATAGGCAATTTAGTCCCTGAGATTGTAACCACTTTGCATATTAGTCCCTGACTTAAATTTTAATTCATAATAGTCCCTAACTTTACATAAGTTTTGCAAAATAGTCCCTGTCGTTAAATTCTCAGGTGACGGCGTTAGTGAGGTGTATAGGTGGCAATTCAGTGCCACGTAGATTGTCCAACGTGGCACTGAGGTCTGCATCTATAAATTGTCTCTCACATGCAAGGTTGCTTCTTCTTCCCCAAAAAAATTAGGGTTTACGAAGCTGCTGGTTGCTTCTTCTTCTTCTTCTTCTTCTTCATCTTCTTCTTCTTCTTCCCACGCTGAGTTGCTTCTTCTTCTTCTACTCTGAGGCTCATTCCCTGCTGCTTGTTCACTTGATTTGTCCATGTCTGCAAGTGGCAGTTGTTGTGCATTTTCTGGTAGTTTCATACGGCAATGCCACCATGGAAGACGTGCAGCTATTCGAACTGCAAGAACAAGAAGGAACCCAGGAAGGTTATTCTATACTTGTGCATTACCCCAAACAGACCCAGATAACTGTCAATTTTTTCAATGGGTTGAAGAAGAAAACCAACTTTCTAATTCGTCTTCTGTCTCAAGAGAAACAATGGTAGTGACTGATTTGAGGCTACAAATTGAAGCTTTGCAGAAGAAAATGAGAAATTTAACAAACATTGTGTTGTTAGGTTTTTCATTTTTAATTGTAATGTTAGTTTTAGGGGGAATGTATTTTAGGTAAAATGTGTAATAGCAGCTTTTGATATTGTAATTGTTGTTTTGCTGAAGAATTTGTAGTAGGAAGTAGCTTTTGTAGTGTAATAGCAGCTTTTGTTGCTACTGTCAATTGTTGTTTTGCTGAAGAATTTGTAATAGGAAGTAGCTTTTGTAGTGTAATAGCAGCTTTTGTTGCTACTGTCAATTATCCATTTCAATTAAATATAATTTGTTGGTGAAATTTGTTGCTGAAATTTGCAGTTTATTAAATATAATTTAATAAAAGAAAGAGAATTAGGTAATAAGAAGCAGCTCATAATGTATGTTGGGATGGATTGTACTACTCCAACTCCAAATCCAACACAGTGTATAATTTATAAAAGAAAGAGAAGAAACATGACTTTAGATCAATTTCACATAATATTTGACATCCCAAAGCATGGTAGTTAGAAGCAATTGTTCAGTAGGCCATAATGTTTACATCATTTCACATGCCAGTGAAGCTTTCAAAATATACAACTACACATCCTAATATCAAAATGCAACAAAAAATGTTTCTTCAGTTTTCTTCATCAGCAACCTTCAAACTCAGCAACCTTCAAAATGCGCAACAAAAAATGGGTCTTCAGCAACCTTCAGCAACCTTCAAAATGCAACAAAAAATGCTTCTTCAGTTTTCTGCATCATCTTTATCAGCAACCTTCCTTTGTTTGGCTCTTGTTATGGTTAACTTATTCCTTGCTATTGGTGGAACAATAGTTGCAGGGACCTACATGTAAATGTCAAACATGAATAATTGTAATATATAAAAATGGAGTGCTGCAACAAATTAGGTTGAGATAAAACTACTTTGTTGTGACAAATATTTACCATCAACTCCATGTCACTATCTTGTGACAAATGAGGCTGAGATAAATTAATCTCCATCGGATCTTGTTGAACATGAGCAGCAGCTTCTTCAGCCTCATTCAAAGCTTGTTCATCTTGAGATAATAGGTGGTCATCCTCATTTGAAGTTGATGGTGCAACATATTTCTTTGGCCTAACAGGAACTCCAATATTTTTACAGCTTCTAATGTTATGATTGGTTTGGCCACACCTTTCACATGTAAACTCAGCCAATTTCCTCTTTAGCTTATGTCCTGTGACATTGTCCTCATCTACAGATCTCCTTCTATTTTTCTTTGGCCTTCCTCTTTGGACCCTTTTATGTGGTGGAACAGGGTGTGTATACTGTGTCTGGGCCCAATATTGTGGTCCTTGGACTGGTTCAATAAAATGCTGGTATGTCTTATTATAAGCTTCTATTGACAGCCACTCATGACACATGTCCTCAGGCTTCCCTCCTTTGTGAGTTATTGTTGCAATGACATGTCGGCATGGCATCCCTACATCAAAGTTGTAAAATCAGCACACATGTAGGTTATGAATGAAAAAAAAAACTATAAAGAACACAACCTGTTAGTTGCCATACTCCACAAGTGCATGTCCATTCACCTAAATTGACCTCAACCTTATTCCCCCACATGTGGACCTCATATCTCAGGCCCATGTTATCACCACACCAAATGGGAGTCCATTGATTAGCAAAATGAAATTCTTTTTCTAGTCTTTTATACTGCACTGGACATAATGGTCCAGGTTTTCCAAAAAGTTTAACCTTGCGGGCAGCCATGGTTCTCATGATATAACTTCTAATTTCTTCAAGCATTGTGATAATAGGCTTGCAACTATACTGCAGAATTCTGGAATTGAATACCTCACAAGTGTTGTTGCATATATTGTCCACCTTGGGTATTGTACTGAAGTGGGCTTTTGTCCATGCTTGTTTGGGCCATTTATTCAAATACTCCCAAGCCTGGCAGTTGATTGTCTTCAAATGGGCCATATGGCCTTCAAACTCAGCAACAGTAGTGGATTTTGCACATTGCCACACAATTCCTTTAAGTTCCTTGCTTTTCCATTGCTTTGTAAAATTTTTCCAAAGATGCAAGACACAAAATCTATGAGGTGCACCAGACATGACTTCCTGTAAAGTTGGAATAAGTCCCTGAAAAATTGCAGCAAAGTAGTAAATACTTCTGGACTAGACCCTAACTTATGTCATTAACTTCAATTAAATACCTAACTTATGATAACAATTGCAAATCACACCAAGTCATACCTTTTGCATGTCTGACATGAAATTCCACCCATTCTGTATGTAATCCCCAAGATCTTCATGCAACAAAGTTAAAAACCATTTTCAATTGTCTTTGTTCTCAATGTCCACAACAGCATAAGCAATAACATAGATGTGGTTATTGCCATCAAGCCCAACAGCAGAGAGCAAGTTTCCTCCAAATGCACTCTTTAGGAAACATCCATCTAGACCTATGAATGGTCTACATCCAGCAACAAACCCCTTCTTACAGCCAGCAAGACAAATATATAGCCTCTGAAATTGTGGTGGACCTTCTGGACTTGGCACTGTGTTGATCTTAACTGTTGATCCAGGATTGCTCCTCAACAATTCATGTGCATAATCAAATACTTTGGCATATTGTTTCCTCTCATTCCCTTCCACTAATTGCTTTGCTTCTTTCATGGCTCTCCACATCTTTGTAACTTCAATGTGCACTCCAAACTCTTGCTTGAAATATTCCAAAGCTTCAACACATTTAAGGGTTGGCTGCATTCTGAGTTTGCCCTCAAGTTTACTGACCACCCACTGTCTATTTGCTTGTTTGTTGTTCACTTCTCTGCAGCAATTATGGTTATGCTTAAATGTCTTTATCTGAAAAGAGTTTCTAACTTCATTCTTTGCACAGTAGATTTCTCAATCACAAAATGCCTTCTTGCATTTTGCTCTAGCCCTCTGTTTATCATTCTTCTTCCACTTGAACTCCCTGCCCATCAATATGCTATACTCCCTCAAGGCAGATTTAAATTCATCTAGAGTACCAAACTCCATCCCTAATTCCAACTTCTGTTCACCAACTCCACTACTTTGACTATATTGAGGATAAACTTCAACATCCTCATCTTCATCATCACTACTAATGGGGATATTAAGCTCTTCTGAATGATAACCATCTGTCTCAACTTCAGCTTCAACTTCATTCAACATACAAGAGAAATTTATAAACCACTCAACATCTGTCTCATCACTGTCAACTTCCTTTTCCTCCTCACTATCAGCAACATCTCTCTCTTCACCATCAACATCTCTCTCCTCACCAGCTTCAGCATCCCTCTGCTCACTACCATCTCTTTGCTCACCAGCATCAGTATCCCTCTGCTCACTACCATCTCTTTGCTCACCAGCATCAGTATCCCTCTGCTCACCACCATCCCTCTGCTTACCAGCATCCATCTGCTCACCAGCATCTCTCTGCTCTCCAGCACCAACATCTGCATCAATGGTGATAAAGTAAAAAGTAATCATATTAATTAATTATGGTAACCATGTCGGACCAAGTACAGATGAATTAAAACTTACCTTCCTCATGGCCAGCAACAGGTACATCATCTAAATCATCCTCATTCTCAACAGCTTTTCGAATTGGATCACATTCCAAGTACAACATCTGTGGGACTTCTTCTAAAATTGGATCTACTTCATGATGAAAATAAACATTTATCTCATTCTCATTTTCAAAAGCATCCCTAACTAAGTGTAATATATCTCCATCAGTTGTACAACTCCTTAACCCATGATTAAAATCTAAGTCCTTATCAATCAACCAAAAACATTCTCCTATATTACTATACTTCTTACAAGCTTTCACCAGATCATATAAGATAAATGCATTCAGGCAATCTGCAGATATATCCCAAACGTCAAATTCTCCGCCTATATATTCAACCTTTTCATCACTGGCACGTGGAGTGAATCTTCCTCCATGGTGCAATACTAAAGTTATATTGTCATTCATTCTACACAATCAGAAACCGCAAACATGGTCAGATATTAGGAAATAAAAAAACCTACCTCAAAAAGCGTGAAGACATTGACATTGTCAAAAAGCGCGAAGACACAATCAAAAACCAAAAACATTGTCATCTATAAAAACAGAGCATCATAAACGAAAATAATAAAGGATCATAAACCTCCCTACGAAGCGCGAAGACAATGCAGATGAAACCCCTCGAACATATAAAACCCCAAATCAAACCACCAAAACAATGCAAACGAATTGAATGAAACCACCAACCTGACAAAAAGCGCGAACCCTCAATCACGAGAATGCAGGGGAGGGAAGAGGCAAACAGTTAAAAAACCCTACAGCAGTAAGACAGTGAAAGGGAAAATGGGTTTACTTCATTTTTGATTTCTTCTTAACCTAATTTTTCAATTCAGTCCTTGCCTTGCCACATAATATTGCTGACTTGGACTCAAACCTGCCACTTTGGATGCTTACGTTTGCCAAATAGACATTTGACTAACGGAGGAAATTAGATTTTAACAGCAGAGACTTATTTGCATAACGGAGGTAAAGTTAGGGACTATTATGAATTAAAATTTAAGTCAGGGACTAATATGCAAAGTGGTTACAATCTCAGGGACTAAATTGCCTATTCACTCCTTGTTGGTTTCTTTCTTTACTTATTCTTTTCCATACTTGTGGAACGCTGTTGACATTATAATTTTTGCTCGACAGAAAGAAAATTTATGTGATTTAGTTATACTTGTTATGACTTCATTCAAGTAAAACTTGCTTGATCCTGAGTTTAATAAACATTCATTCATTCTGTTCTTGTTATTTTAGTCTTATTATTACTCAATGATGAATTGAATGACTTTATTTATTTAAGTTTTATTATTTAAACTACATTAATTTAGTTTAATTAATATCTTAGCTTTGAATTTAAATTGTCTAATTAGTGATTTTTCAGAGTTTTGAATTATTTTTTGTTCAGATTACATGCGGTTTCTTTTATCTTTTATTTGAAATTAAGAGGTTAAAATATAGGAAATTAAGGTAACCTATAAAGTGGGGTTTGCTTGGTGCTAGTCATGCGATTCCTCATTCCTTTCCTTTGCCCCATCATTTTCGGACCACTGCTAACAACATTATTCCCTTTGTCTCCATGTGGGTCCCCTTTAGCTGACTTGGCTGAGAATGCGCCTTTCCTATTTTTCTTCATTGTAATACCATCCCCATTTATGGCAACCTTGTCCTCAAGGTTGAAGTTAGGGAAGTTGTCTAACATCTCATTAACATCCTCCCATGCGACTTCAAGTGGAGTCGTGTTGTCCCATTGCACAAGCACCTGTGGTATAAAATTTGAGCCTTTCTTAATGGACCTAGTTTGCAGAATGTCAATTGGGGCAATTACTGGACCTGTATCGGTTGTGGTTAGAGGCAAAGGCATGCACTTTTCTTGTGGAATTCCTTTGAAAGGCTTCAGGCTTCAGCTGAGAGATGTGAAAAACTAGATGTATTTTGGCCGCATCAGGTAGGGGTAACTTGTAAGCCACATTACCTATTTTGGCCACAACAGGAAATGGCCCAAAATATATCATTCCCAACTTCTGATTTCTTCTCAAAGTGACAGAGTGTTGCTTATATGGTTGGAGCTTCACTATAACTAAATCTCCAATTGTGAAGGACACATCAGTTCTCTTCTTGTCAGCTTGGTTCTTCATGTATACTTGAGCTTTTTCCAAATGTTGTTTCAATTGCTGTAAAGTTCTATCCCTGATGATCAATTGTTCCTGCAGAGTAACAGGGTCTGATGCCTGTGGATTGTATCGAGTCAGAGCTGGTGGATCTCTCCCATATAATGCTTTAAATGGTGTCATACCAATGCTGGTGTGAAATGATGTGTTGTACCAAAACTCTGCCCAATTTAAAGCCTTGTACCAAGCTTTTGGATTGTGAAAAGTGAAATACCTGAGAAACATCTCCAAGCACTTGTTCACTACTTCTGATTGGCCATCGGATTGAGGATGGTAGGTTGAGGACATGGCCAATGTGGTACCCTGCAATTGAAATAAGTTCTTCCAGAAATTGCTAGTAAAAACCTTATCCCTGTCAGACACTATTGACTTAGGCATTCCATGTAATTTAACCACATGAGTCATGAATAACTCAGCTACAAACCTGCTCGTGTAATCCCCTTTGAGTGCTATGAAATGACCATATTTTGATAAACGGTCTATTATTACCAGAATAGTATTGAAGCCATACGAATTTGGTAGGCCAGTGATAAATCCATTGCTATATCCTCTCATATATGTGATGGTGTAGGCAGTGGCTGCAGCAGCTCAGCAGCTTTGGTATGTAAAGTTTTTGCTTGTTGACAAATTGCACAAGATCGAACAAATTGTTGCACATCATGCTTCAAATCTGGCTAGTGAAACTGTTGTGTCACATTTGTGGGTGGTGGCCACTCATGGATTGCCTGAACCATACTACTACCCATAGATACTCCTTGTTCTGGAAACTATGTGTCCCAAGTATTCAATTTCCAATACTCCAAATGAACACTTTGACAACTTCACAAACAATACATGTTGTTTAAGGACTCGTAGCACATTTTCCAGATGTGTCAAATGTTCTTGGTCTAGCATTTCATGCACCATCTTCTCAATTTGTTCTTTCTGGCTATGAGGATATCTTCACGGTTTGACTTTGACTTGCTGCGTACCCTCCAAAAGTGGAATAACATGATTTTGACTTCTAGCAGGTGGTAATGATGTTGGAGTTTGGAACATTGAACTGTAAGTGTGCAGCAATAGGGCAATCTCTGGGGCTATATGTGGTGGTAAATCTTTCAAAACATCATCCTCAGTGTGGAACTGAAATAGCTGAACAGTAAATGAATCAGCAATAGCATCAATATTCACATCCTTCTGTAATGATTGAATTGAGCCATTTTAGGTGATGTGCCTCTCTCCTTGTAATGTCACAAATTTTCCATTGTAGATAAATTTTAGTGTCAAAGCTGCATAGTCTGCCACATGTGGGCCTAAAGTAGCCAGCCATGAATCCTGCCATAGGCAATAAGAATACAGGTACTCTCAACTCATATCCTTGTAATGTGATGGACAAATTAGGGACCACTCC
The DNA here is from genome assembly GCF_000004515.6 of Glycine max. Taxonomy (NCBI): domain Eukaryota; kingdom Viridiplantae; phylum Streptophyta; class Magnoliopsida; order Fabales; family Fabaceae; genus Glycine; species Glycine max. The sequence goes on from NC_016091.4 coordinate 26,604,120, forward strand.
CTCAACAGTCATAGATTGGCCCAAAACTTTGAAACAAGGACCTGGTTCCACCGGGAGTTTAAGAAATTCAGCAATTTGGGGTTGTAAAAAATTATCTGAACTTCCTCCATCAACCAAGACTTGTACACGGATTTGCCCAATTTGACATGTGAATCACAAAATACCCATGCTATCGGTCCCTTTCATTGCATTCAGAGAAAGATGGTGGATGAACAACTTCAAGAAATTACATTGAAGATTTGATAATATGTTGTCTCGTTGCTTCATGTTTGGGAGATGAGTTGAGAATTATTTTTTTTTTCTTCTTTGTATTTAACTTGCCTTGGTTCTTATTTCTTATTTATTTTAGTATTTGACATTAAGATTTTCGAATGGAACTTATAGTATTTTACTTAGCTTGCTTATTTTGTTTATAATTTTTTTTTGAATACTTAAAGTGTTCCGATTATAATTCTTACTTGAATCATTGTGATTAGTGAATTTTAATCACATATTAGAGCGCTCTAATTAATTTTAACTGATTTTTGTCACGAACAAATTAAAAGAAAAATATGTGTATTTCTTTATATTAAATTTAAAAAAGTATTATACAAATTCTCAAAGTTACCCCTAAAAAAACTTATGACAAGTAAATGCACTCGTCGCAGTGGATGTATAACTTTCTATCGCATCACATTTTAATTTCTACAAATACATGTCCTGCATTTTTAATTCGGTTTCTAGAAGCTCCTCAAATTAATGATTTTTGCATTCTTTACCAAAAGTTATGTTGTATTATCTGACAAACTGTAGGTTGTTGAAGGAAACAACAAGTGAAAACATGATTCTTCTCAAAGACATTGTGCCTGCAGCTCAGAACAATATAGACACCAAATTTATCATTTTGGACAAAGGCAAGACCACAGTAGAAGGGCAAAACAAGATATGCCTGGCTCTTGTGGCAGATGCGACTGCAGCTATTCATTTCCAGTTCTGGGGCGACGAGTGCGATGCTTTTGATTCAGGTGACATAATTTGTCTTACCAATGGCATATTTTCGTACCAGCATGGGAACCTTATACTGAGGGCAGGGAAGAGAGGGAAACTAGTGAAGGTAGGAGGGTTCACTATGGCCTTTGTTGAGACACCAAACATGAGTGAGATTCATTGGATTCCTGACCCAAACAATTCTAAGAATTATATCCAACAATATGTAATATCTCCTGTGTCACGCATCTTTCCTCCTCCTTCTGATATATAAAAGGGATGTGCACTTTTATCAGATCTGCAATATTTTGTGATAAAATAACCTTTGTTTTATCACTTTTTCACTTGTTTTTTTTTCTTTTTTGTCATTGTTGTGATGGAAGTTGAGGTTAAGTTCCTCTGCAGTAAAACTATTTAGTAAATTGCTTATTGGTTCATATAAGTAAATAATTGATGTTCTGATGTCTTTTTGGACGCACTGTTTTGATGTCTTTTTGTTTGATACTTATGGACCTAGAGATAATTTATAACTTCAATGCAGGCTACCGTATTCTGTTATCAGTTTGGTATAAAAGAAATTTAGGGGGAGAGAATGGTGTCATATTACAAGGCATGAAAAGTCTTTGAACTCAATGAGCGCTCGCAGAGGTACTTGTATTTATCTCACTACTAGGAGATGAATGGGACGTCAAACCTGTGACCTGTTTGATGGGAGATCCTATCTTGCTCCACTTGACCAACCCCTTGGGTTTTATTCTGTTGTCAGTTATTAAGTTATATAGATGAAAATTTGTTGCTTTACTATGGTGTATTTGGAGAGGAAATAGCATTGCTTTCAGCGCTGAGTTGGTATCATTTCTGCATTTGGATATATAATGTCATTTTCGAAATTGATTGTAAATCAATTGCAGACGAATGAGCTGAAAGCACTTCATGATCAACGAATTTGGAGACACTCTCATACGTCGCTTTGATATTCTTTAGGGAAGTTTGAGATAACAATTTTATGATCATGCATGTAACTCAATAGTTCACCACACCATGGAACACAAGTACATAACTCAGAGAGAGAGAGACTAGGGGAGATCTAGAGAACAATTCAATGGGTAAATTTGAAAACTAATCAAACAATCTTTGTACAAAGTTTGATAAAATCAACATTAAACTTGGAAACAAATCAAACATTCTTTGGAAGGACATCTTTAGTGGTAGAACCCGATTTGGTTTCTTAACCACTTTTAAATGGCCCTTTAGTGACATATAGGTTTTAAGAACTCTTTGATTTTATGTCTCTAGTGGTAACTAATCTTCAAGTTTTTAGTTAATTTGAGCGGTCCCACAATTTTTTTACTTTCCTTTTCTCTTTCTTCTTTATGCAGTGCCCACGAGACCCCTTTGCCTCCTTTTCTCTTTATGCCACTGCACCTAGGGTTAGAAATAGGTCATGTCAAGCCAAGCTTAACTAGGTATGATCTTGGCCTGAATTAAAAATATAAAGTTTGGTTTGACCTATTTACTTGTCATAAGTTTTTTTAGGGTAACTTTGAGAATTTGTATAATACTTTTTTAAATTTAATATAAAGAAATACACATACTTTTCTTTTAATTTGTTCATGACAAAAATTAGTTAAAATTAATTAGAGCACTCTAATATGTGATTAAAATTCACTAATCACAATGATTCAAGTAAGAATTATAATCGGAACACTTTAAGTATTCAAAAAAAATTATAAACAAAATAAGCAAGCTAAGTAAAATACTATAAGTTCCATTCGAAAATCTGAATGTCAAATACTAAAATAAATAAGAAATAAGAACCAAGGCAAGTTAAATACAAAGAAGAAGAAAAAATTAATTCCCAAATCATCTCCCAAACATGAAGCAACGAGACAACATATTATCAAATCTTCAACATATTATCAAAACACTTTAAATCATTTTAGAAAAGTTAAAGAAATATTTTTTAAACAGAAAATGTCTCAACATCTTACTTATATTTCCAAATAAGTCATAATCATTTTATGATATTTTCAAGGTGATTTCTTCAAGCGGTTGATCATCCACCTTCATAATAAAGAAAAATGTTATTAGAAAAATAAATATATTACAAAAGAGTCAATCAAAAATAAAATTTGTGTACCTTTGTTTTTCTCTTCAAATTGTAATTATAGCAAATCCAATCCCCACCGCATATGAGAGCTTCAATAGATTCTTCATTCAATCTAGAACGATACTCATCAATTACTCTACCTCCAGCCCTAAATGTAGATTCTGATGCAACGATTGATACTGGAACAACTAGTGTATCTCTTGCCATCTTTGATAAAATCTTATATTTGAAGTTGTTATTCCTCCACCACTCCAAGGCAATAAAAGAGGAGTTTCCATTATTAGGAATATAAGTATTTTTCTTCTCAAGATAAGCATCTAGTTCTGATTTCATTGGTGGAATTATTTCCTTTTCATGCATAAGGCTCATTAATTGATCAAACCTAGTCATAGCAGATGTATTAGGCACATGGACAGTTAAAGAGTTTATGCCACCAACATTCCTTTCATTTGAGGATGACTCTTCATTGCTTAAAGCCACATACTCATCATATAATTGTTGAAGATCACTTCATAATTTCACATTTTCCTTAGCAATTTCTTCAAGCTTGGACAACAAAGGGAAGCAAACGCCTATCATACAAAACTTGCACCTAGGATCTAAAACACTAGCAATGGACATCAACAAATTACATTGTCCCCAATATTTGTCAAATTATAGTTTCATTGGGGCTGCTATATCTCATGAAAAATATTCATCATGCATTGTCAATTACTTGCTTGACCCTCCAAACTTCTGCAAGATACAAATTAGCAGTTGGATACTCACTGCCAGATATTATATGTGTAGCTAAGTTAAATATTTCTAAAAGTTTACAAACTTTCAACACTTTTTCCCAATCTTCATTTGAAGGTGCATAAATATAAATAGGATCTTGTTCTCCATAAGCCTAAAAGGCAATTTTGAATTTCAATAGAATTCCACCTAGTTGGACAATCAAGGATGAGCTTTCTTTCTTTTAGACGCTTTTGTTCAACAACATCACCGAAGGCCTTCAATCTTGCATCATTATGGTTAATATACTTCACACTTCCAGGAACATTTTGAATGAAATTTTTTTTTCTTACCAAGCTCATCTCGTACCAACAAGTTCAATATGTGTGCACGACATCTAACATGAATCAAATCTTCATTCATAACTAATTTTGTGCTAAGTGATAAGTTCTCTTTCAAATTCTTCAAACATGAGTCATTGTAAGAAGCATTGGCAACTGACACCGAAAACACCTTTTCTTCAATCTCCCACGTCTTCAAGCACTTAAAAATGGCATCTGCTACATTAATCCTGTGAATGTATGAATACATGATATTGATGATGCCAAAGAAAAATCAAACATGGCTGCTTCAAAGGTTAACCATTGCTTCAAGATTACTACAAGGTTGCTTCAACAAACAAAGCCTTGCTTCAAGATTAACTCAAGATCAAGCCTTGCCTCAAAACAAAGTGTTTCCAAGACATTCAAGGCTCTGATAATCAATTGCCAGACAGTGTAATTAATTACCAGAAGACAATTTTGAAAAATAGTTGTTAAAAAGGGTTTTGAATTTGAATTTTAAACCTGTAATCAATTACCAGATGTTTGTAATGGATTACCAGCAACAAAACTCTTGAAATTCAAATTCAAAAGTCATGACCCTTCAAAATATAACTGTGTAATCGATTACCAGAAACCTGTAATTGATTTCTGGTAATCGATTACCAATGAAAAATTTCATAAAAAGCTTTTTGAAAAGACACATCTATTCAAACCATTTTGAAAAGGCACGAAGGGCATTTATATGTGTGTGTCTGACTTCAAAAAGCAAGAGAGAGATATTCTAAGAGAACTTCATTGTCAAATTCTCTCTCAACAACTCTTGGGCAAACACTTGCAAATCTATTGAGAGTTCATCCAAAAACTTCAAATTGTATTATTCATTCTAAAGGAGAGAAATCTTTCTGTTCTTCTCATAAAGTCAATTGTAATCAAGAGACTAGTTGCCTCTTGAATTGTGAATTTCCTGAACACAAGGGAAAGGGATTCCTTGGGTGTTCAGAAGTTGTAAAAAGGATTTTTACAAAGATAGTGAAAAATCTCAAGTGGGGTTGCTTGAGAACTGGACATAGGCAAGAGAAGTGGCCGAACCAGTATAAATCGAGTTTGTATTTCTCTCTTCCCTTATCTCATTTATTTTATTGCAATAAATTTTGTCTTGCATGTTTAAAGAACATTATTAAATTGATTGCTTGTTCTTCTTCTGCATTCTGAGCCTATTATTAGAAGGGGTTTAAAAGTTTGTTAGTGGGAATTGTAAGACTTAATTCACCCCCGTTCTTAAGTTATTGAGGCCACTTGTCCAACAAATTCCACGCCTCGAAGCAGGCACCTTCACAAAACTTAAAACCCTCTATTGAAGTTTCCACTCCACATCAATGAAATGATAGGTGACAACCATATACCCAACCGCTTGGTGACTTTATTTCCACATATCAGTTGTTAAGCTAATTTTGTTGATAGTTTTCAACAAAGCCTTTAATAGATTCTTTTTTGCATTATATATTTCTAAACAATTGCTTCTCATTGTTTCATGGCTTACTTTTTGAAAGTCGGGATTTCCATATTGTAAAGCCCACATCCAAACTTCAGCCTCAACAATGCCAAAAAGGTATTCATGAACTATCACATTAGTAGCAATTATTTCTCTCATCCTCTCATTGGAGTATTTAACCCCGGGAATTAGGAATGGGTTTGATGGATTATAAGGCTTAAAAGGAATGACAAATTGGTTCTTTTCTTTAGCCACGTGCAACCTCCTTTCATTGCATTTTTCTGAATGCCTTCTTAGATGACTTGTGTTATCCCTTGGCCCACCAATAGATAATCTAACTTTCCAATACTTACATATTTCCTTCTTTCCTGCTCCAACTATTTCAACTTCATCAAAATCCTTCCACACACTTGATGTTTTCTTCCTCTTTTTCTTAATAACATTCTCCTTTTCTTCTTGATTTGTCTTCTTGTCACCATCAAGTTGATTAGTTGTTGGAGGTACATGTTCATTGCGTTCATCACCAACCATGGGAGTAGGCATAATGCACCTATTAGTAGCCACACAATAAATGAAAAAGTGAGTTATTCAAGGTAAGTTAATAAAATAAAATAAAATAAAAACAATGAATTATATGTCTATCAGATGTATGGAATAATAATGCATACACTTATTGAATTCAATTAAATTAACAAGAACATAATGTACCTTTTTAATTTAACAATAGTCCTAATTGAATATTGAAGACCTTCTTAGATGAAGACCTTCATAGGAATTTTTTAATTTAACAATCCAATGAGTTTTTGTTAGTCATTGAAGGTAATTAATCCTAATTGACAACACATTTTCAATTTTCTTTTTATCTTTTTCCAAATTTAGATATTTCCAGTAGAGAAGCTCTCAAAAGAGCTTATGACTTGTATCCAAACAGGCACTGAATAGTTTTTTAGTTGAGAAGACCTTTTTATAAAAATAAAAAATTACTTCAAGGACTCTTTTAATTTAACAATACAGAGAGTTGTCATCTTTTTCGCAGATTTGGATTTTTCACAATAATCAAAACTTTATATAGAAATTTACAGGACCTTTTGACAAGAATAGCTTGATGCATGACACTTTGCTACTGAATCAATTATTCAATAAACCTAAACCATGCTCTCTTTGAACACAATCATTTCAAGTTAATATTAAAACCAATTTAACAATAATAGTTAATAGGTATGGTGGGAGATGCAAAACTTTCACTTTGTTTAGAACTTTAAGACTTGTATACACTACATTATTACCTAATCAAACACCATACTTTGGCTCTAACTATTAATATGCTCTTAGTCAACAGGTGTGTTGATACCTCTTCCTACATTACTATAATTCGTAGGTACAATAGAACACAAAGAATTTATTATTCTTAATCACATCAATAAGCCACCATGAGGAAGCTTTACGATTAAAACTAAAATAAAAAAACTAAGGCAAATTAATATATTTTAAACAACTAGAGCCAAATTCAAATTGACTATAGAAAAAATAATATAAATTATGCTTACTGTTGTTTGGCGTGGAACATGTATAATACGTACAAAGCAAGTGAACAACCACGGTATTTGAGAACTAAGAAGAATGCCTCGTTAAAAATCAATGACTCAGAATTGAAAGAGAGAGGGTTACGTGTTTTCTTTATTTTGCTCTTTTGCAAACTACAAATGCTTAAGATTCCCTATTTTGTTTGAGTACAAAATCTATAACATGCAGATACAATTGATGGAGTGGTCACTTTTAATGAATAGAAGAAAATTACTTGTTAATTTGCATATCATTCTCTAATAGAGATGGTTTAAGCAGTCAAAGTCTTCTTTGAATTGAGGAATCCCACTGTAAGAATACAAATGGTTGTAGTTATTTATCATCTAAAGAAGACAAATTCTTGTAAACTTTTAAGGCCCAATTTAACTATAGTTGTAACAACAGACTCCTGCCATTCGTAAGGAAAATAATATCACAGCTCTAAAAAAATCATTTAAATTTAAATCACCAATATAATAATCAGACATACGTGTGTATATTCTACTTTTGTGAAAATTTCAACTTTCTGCTTAAACAATTTTGCAAGATGCGTTTCCAAAAGCTGCCTCCTTGCCCTTTGAGTATTTGACCTACCCAGTTTCTCCTCCCGCGAGGGATTTCTCCTTGATGAAGCACTACTTCCATTACTATCAATCCTGCGGTGCTTACGTCTATCTTGAGGCAAAATCTACTTCACTTGGTTAACTATAATTTCAAGCTAGAAATAAAATAATGGAAATTAAAATTTTCCTCCAATTTGCTTCAATTAAAATTTGGTTTTTAACAATGGTGTCACATGATTAATATAGTCAACCCCCACTTAGTGGGATAAGGCTTTTATTGTTGTTGCTGCTTCAATCAATTACCATATATTTTAATCAAATATGATAGAATTATATTCCAGATAAGCAACATTTAATAAGACTAATACTCAATCACAATGCTTAAACAATTCAATGCAACGGAAAAGACACAGAAAAGAATGACTGATTTAAATATACAGATATACCAACCTCTTGAAGAAATAGATCAACAGATATATCTTCCAATTATAAATTTTGAGTAGCAACGCTCGTGGTTTTTAAGAATTCTAAATCCTCTTACATGCTTGTTGAATAAATTATTATAATTATATTCTTTTAAAACTTTTTATCAAATGTTTTCTTTATAAAGTAAGTGTTATTCATTTGAATATAAACCAAAAAGGGCATGTTAGATGCAATATTACTATCAGTTTCGTAGGAAGAGAATCATGCAAAGTAATGTCGCGTGCGGAATCTAATTCCAAAAGGAATAGGATGCATGCAATGCAATCTACCAATCTCTGAAGTAATGGGACGTTTAAGATAGCGAAGGTGATATCTAAATGGATGCATAAAACTGAAAAGGCGAATTAGGAACACTTTATTCTTGTAAAGCTGGAATTTACTACTTTTTGAGGTGGCAAAGGCAAAGTAAGAAATAGAAACGCCATGACATAGACTCACAGGTTTTTCTTTTTTAGTTTCTTTTTTGTTGGAATCATAGACTTATAGTTGTTATAATTGTGTAAATTAATCCAAATTCAAGCTCTTTCAAAGACAACCGATCATCAGTCTTATATGTTTTAAAAAAGGGTATATAACAGACTGACCTTAACCCAATTAGGGGTTGTAAACCTTTTTTTCAGGAGAAGTGATACCCTCTGATTTCTCATATTTATGTACTGAAAAGAATCAAATAGATATGTAAATACTGCTTAACTTGAAGTTTTTTTTAAATAATTAAAACAAAAATAAAGGACTAAGGACAGAACAGGTACAGATAAATGGAGATTAAATATCCTCCAAAATCAAAGCACTCAAGAAAGGGTACTACAATACAAAAAAAGTGAAGAGCTCCTTCCTTCACTATATGTTTGATGTAATGTTTCTGCATAAGCAACCATAACATATTGAGCAGACACCTCAACCAAAGAAATATAATACAAAGTCATGGTAATCGATTACACCTTTGAAAAATCATTTTCAGAAATGTTGGGCTTCTGGTAATCGATTACATCCTTCTGGTAATCGATTACCAGAGAGTAACAAGCTTGAAAAAATTATTCTTAAGATAAAAACTCTCTTGGCCAATCATTTGTGCTTTTCAAAATCTTTTCTAATAGTCTATCTTAAAACCTATCTTAATTCTTTTCTTGAGACCTTTGCCTTTGCTTGAAATCTTGCTTTCTTCATTCTTGAATGATCTTTATAATTCCTTGGCATCACCAAAATAATTCTTGAAGCTTTGCTTCTACACCATGATATATCGAGACGCTCGAAAATGGACAACGAAAGCTCCCGAGAAATTAAAAATGTCATAACTTTTCACTCGGATGTCCGATTCAGGCACATAATATATCGAGACGCTTGAAATTGAACACGAAAGCTCTGGTCCAATTCAAACGACCATAACCATTGACATGGGTGTATGATTGAGGCCAATGATATATCGAGACGCTCGTAATTGAACAACGCATGCTCTCGAGAAATTTAAATGGTCATAACTTTTCACTCGGATCTTCGATTCAAGGCCTAATATATCGAGACGCTCGAAATTTACACAAAAGCTCTCGACGAATTCAAACGGCCGTAACTTTTGACTCGGTTGTATGTTTGAGGCCCATGATGTATCGAGACGCTCGAAAATGAACAACGAAAGCTCTCGAGAAATTCCAACGGCCATAACTTTTGAGTCGGGTGTATAATTGAGGCCCATGATATATCGAGACGCTCAAAATTGAGCAACGAATGCTCTCGAGAAATTCAAATGGTCATAACTTTTCATTCGGATGTCTAATTCAAGCGCATAATATATCGAAAAGCTCGAAATTAAACACGAAAGCTCTCGGTAAATTCAAACGGCCGTAACTTTTGACTCGGGTGTATGTGTGAGGCCCATGATGTATCGAGACACTCGTAAATGAACAATGGAAGCTCTAGAGAAATTCAAATGGTCATAACTTTTCACTCGAATGTCCGATTCAGGCGCATAATATATCGAGACGCTCGAAATTGAACACGAAAGCTCTTGCAAAATTCAAGCAGGCATAACTTTTGACTTGGTTGTACAATTGAGGCCCACAATACATCGAGATGCTAAAAAATGAACAATGGAAGCTCACAAGAAATTCAAATGGTCATAACTTTTCACTCGGATGTCCGATTCAGGCACATAATATATTGAAACGCTCAAAATTGAACACGAAAGCTCTTGGAAAACTCCAACGGCCATAACTTTTGAGTTGGGTGTATGATTCAAGCCCATGATATATCGAGACGTTCGAAAATGAACAATGGAAGCTCCCAAGAAATTCAAAAGTTCATAACTTTTCAATCAAATGTCCGATGCAAGCGCATAATATATCGAGACAGTCGAAATTGAACACGAAACTCTCAACAAATTCTAACAGCCATAACTTTTGGCTTGGTTGTATGGTTAAAGCCCATGATATATCGAGACGCTTGAAAATGAACAATGGAAACTCCTGAGAAATTCAAAAGGTCATAACTTTTCACTCGGATGTTCGATTCAGTCACATAATATATTGAGACAGTCAAAATTAAAAATGAAAGCTCTCGACAAATTCAAACGGCCATAATTTTTGAGTTGGGTGTATGATTAATGCCCATGATATATCGAGACGCTCGAAAATGAACAACGGAAGCTCCCGTGAAATTTAAAAGGTCATAACTTTTAACTTGGATGTCCGATTTAGGCACATAATATATCGAGACGCTAAAAATTGAACATGGAAGCTCTGGTCCAATTAAAACAACCATAACTATTGACTCAGGTGTACAATTGAGGCCCGTGATATATCAAGAAGCTAAAAAATGAACAACGGAAGTTCCCAAGAAATTCAAAAGGTCATAACTTTTCACTCAGATGTACGATTCAAGGGCATAATATATCGAGACGCTCAAAATATAACACGAAAGCTCTCGGCAAATTCAAACGGGCGTAACTTTTGACTCGGGTGTACGATTGAGGCCCATGATATATCGAGACGCTTGAAAATGAACAATGGAAGCTATTGTGAAATTTAAAAGGTCATAACTTTAAACTTGGATGTCTGATTCAGGCACATAATATACCGAGATGCTAGAAATTGAACATGGAAGCTCTTGTCCAATTAAAACGGTTATAACTATTGACTCGGGTGTACACTTGAGGCTCGTGATATATCGAGATGCTAAAAAATGAACAATGGAAGCTCCCAAGAAATTCAAAAGGTCTTAATTTTTCACTCGGATGTCCGATTCAAGCGCATAATATATCGAGACAGTCGAAATTGAATACGAAAGCTCTAAGCAAATTCAAACGATCGTAACTTTTGACTCGATTGTATGATTCAGACCCATCATATATCGAGACGCTCTAAAATGAACAACGAAAGCTATCAAGAAATTCAAAAGGTCATAAATTTTCACTCGGATTTTCGATTCAGGCACATAATATATCGAAACGCTCGAAATTGAACACGGAAGCTCTGGTCCTATTCAAACGTCCATAACTATTGACGTGGGTGTATGTGTGAGGCCCATGATGTATCAAAACGCTAGTAAATGAACAACGACAACTCTCGAGATATTCAAATGGTCATAACTTTTCATTCGGATGTCCGATTCAGGTGCATAATATATCGAGACGCTCAAAATTTAACACGAAAGCTCTCAGCAAATTCGAACGGCTATAAATTTTGACTCGGTTGTACGATTGAGGACCATGATATATCGAGATGCTCGAAAATGAACAACGGAAGCTCCTCAGAAATTCAAAAGGTCATAACTTTTCACTCAGATGTCCGATTCAGGCACATAATATATCTCGAAAGTCGAAATTGAACACGAAAGCTCTACGCAAATTCAAACGATTGTAACTTTTCACTCGGTTGTATGATTGAGACCCATGATATATTCAGACGCTCGAAAATGAACAACAAAAGCTCTGATGAAATTCAAAAGGTCATAAATTTTCACTCGGATTGTCGATTCAGGCACATAATATATCGAAATGCTCGAAATTGAACACGGAAGCTCTGGTCCAATTCAAACATCCATAACTATTGACATGGGTGTACGATTGAGGCCCATGATATATCGAGATGCTAAAAAATGAACAATGGAAGTTCCCAAGAAATTCAAATGATATAACTTTTCACTCAGATGTCCGATTCAAGCGCATAATATATGTTGAAGCTCGAAATTTAACATGAAAGCTCTCGGCAAATTGAAATGGCCGTAAGTTTTGACTCGGGTGTATGTGGGAGGCCCATGATGTATCGAGATGCTAAAAAATGAACAGCGGAAGCTCGCAAGAAATTCAAATGGTCATAACTTTTCTCTCAGATGTCCGATTCAGGCTCATAATATATGGAGACATTTGAAATTGAATATAAAAGCTCTAGGCAAATTCAAACGGCCGTAACTTTTGACTCGATTGTATGATTGAGACCCATGATATATCGAGACGCTCGAAAATGAACAACGGAAGCTCGCAAGAAATTCAAATGGTCATAACTTTTAACTCGGATGTCCGATTCAGGCGCATAATATATCGAGACGCTCGAAATTGAACATGAAAGCTGTCGGCAAATTCAAACGGCCATAACTTTTGATTCGGTTATATGATTGAGACCCATGATATATCGAGACGCTCGTTAATGAACAACGGAAGCTCCCAAGAAATTCAAAAGGTCATAACTTTTCACTCAAATGTCCGATTCAAGCAAATAATATATCCAGACAGTCAAAATTGAACACGAAAACTCTCAACAAAATCAAAAGGCCGTAACTTTTGACTCGATTGTATGATTGAGGCCCATGCTATATCGAGACACTAAAAAATGAACAATGGAAACTCTTGAGAAATTCAAAAGGTCATAACTTTTCACTCGGATGTTCGATTCAGGCACATAATATATTGAGACAGTCGAAATTGAAAACGAAAGCTCTCAACAAATTCAAATGGCCATAACTTTTTGACTCGGTAGTATGATTGAGACCCATGATATATCGAGACGCTAAAAAATGAACAACGAAAGCTCTCAAAAAATTCAAAAGCTCATAAATTTTCACTCGGATTTTCGATTCAGGCACATAATATATCGAAACGCTTGAAATTGAACACGGAAGCTCGGGTCCAATTCAAACGTCCATAACTATTGACATGGGTGTACGATTGAGGCCCATGATATATCGAAATGGTCGAAATTGAACAACAGATGCTCGAGAAATTCAAATGATCATAAATTTTCACTTAGATGTACTATTCAAGGGCATAATAGATCGAGACGCTCGAAATTTAACACGAAAGCTCTCGACAAATTCAAACGAGCGTAACTTTTGACTTGGGTGTACGATTGAGGCCCATGATATATCGAGATGCTCGAAAATGAACAACGGAAGCTCCCGTGAAATTCAAAAGGTCATAACTTTTAACTCGGATGTCCGATTCAGGCACATAATATATCGAGACACTATAAATTGAACATGAAAGCTCTTGTCCAATTAAAACGGCCATAACTATTGACTCGGGTGTACACTTGAGGCCCGTGATATATCGAGATACTAAAAAATGAACAACGGAAGCTCCCAAGAAATTCAAAAGGTCATAACTTTTCACTCGGATGTCTGATTCAGGCACATAATATATTGAGACAGTTAAAATTGAATACAAAAGCTCTACGCAAATTCAAACGATCGTAACTTTTGACACGGTTGTATGATTAAGACCCATGATATATCGAGACACTCGAAAATGAACAACGAAAGCTGTCAAGAAATTCAAAAGGTCATAAATTTTCACTCAGATTTTCGATTCAGGCACATAATATATCGAATCGCTCAAAATTGAACCCGGAAGCTCTGGTCCAATTCAAACGTCCATAACTATTGACATGGGTGTACGATTGACGCCCATGATATATCGAGATGCTCAAAATTAAACAACGGATGCTCATGAAATTCAAATGATCATAACTTTTCACTCAGATGTCCGATTCTAGCGCATAAAATATCGAGATGCTCAAAATTTAACACAAAAGCTCTCGGCATATTGAAATGGCCGTAACTTTTGACTCAGGTGTATGTGTGATGTGTCATCATTTTCTCCTATTTCTTAACCCTTTTTGTCACCATTTTAATTACTGATTAGCCTTAATTGTCAATTTAATTATGCAGTTTTATCAATTGGGTCTACTGGACTAATTTTGTGTTTTTAATTTAATTTCAAGAGAATTATTAGCAATTGGGCTTGAATCCGGAATTGAGCTTGAATCCAGAATTGGGCTTATACTTGAAGAGAGCAGACTATTTTATTCTACCAAATCTTATGTTATCTAGATTTTATCTCATCTAGATATTATTTAGATTTGATCTCATCTAGATATTATTTCATCTAGATCTTATCTTATCTAGATTTGATCTCATCTAGATATTATTTCATCTAGATCTTATCTAGATTTAATCTCATCTAGATATTATTTCATTTAGATCTTATCTTAACTAGATTTGATCTCATCTAGATATTATTTCATCTAGATCTTATCTTATCTTATCTAGATATTATTTTATTTATGGGCTTGGATTTAAAACAAATTTGTAAAGCTTTGGGGCTGAAAACTATATAACAGCACCAAGGTTCTAGTTTAAGCTCTCTCTCTCTCCCTCTCTTCTCTTCTCTCTTTTCTTCTCTCCTCTTCTCTCCCTTTTTCGTTTTAGTTTTAGAGTGCTACTCTCTTTTTCGTTTTAGTCACTTTTCGTTTTAGCAATAAAATTTCGTTTCTTGCTTCAATCAACAATTTCGTTCTCTACTGATTAATGGAAGGCTAAGTCTCCAACGTTGTTTTCTCTTGAGGATCAAGCACAGCTCTCTTTGGGGTTCTATTAAATTCTGATTAGTTTTTCCTCTTCACCAATTACTCTGCATTTGTTGCTATTAATCCATGCATGCTTAGTGCTTGATTAATTGTCTCTGCGCTTAATTTACGTTCATGCTTAATGATCGTTCATGATTAATTGGTGTATGTGTTGCTTAATCACATAATGAATGCCTTATGTTAAATTTCGCTTAGTAATTTAATTTAGGGTTGGATTAAGTGGTTGAACTGATAAAGGATAAATTCTCGTAACCTAGGATAAGAGACTTGCTTATGAATCAAGGGGAAGCAACGTGTTTTAATTTTGATATTTTTTTTATTAAAATTTGCTCGTTATTTAATTTACAAAAACAAACACCCCCCCAACTCGTTACTATTTTATTACTATCTGTTATGAACGTTTGGTTGACCATTGCTCATTGGGAGACGACCTAGGATCACTTCTTAGATATTAAATTTTTAATGTTTATTTGATTCGGGTACGGCCTCAATCAAATTTGGTGCCGTTGCCGAGGAGCAATGTCCAAAGGTTCATAATAGCTAGTGATTCGTGTTTTATGTTTAGTTGTTTTATGCTTTCGTGTGTTGTGTTAGTGTTGTGTTTGTGTTGCGTTAAGTGTTGTTTAGTGTCTTGTTATTTTGTTTAGTGTGGTGTTTTGTTTTAGTTTTTTTGTTCGGCGCTTCCCCTGTTTCAGTTTTGTGTTTTGCTGTGAATAGTGCTTTGCGACGGATTTAGCGACCACTTTTGTTGAACTGGAAAACATGATAATAGTGGAAATCCCTTAGCGACGGATTTTAGAGACCACACTTGCCGAATTAATTGGGATTTTTTGTTTTGGTAGCTATAGTTGTTATTTTTGGCTGAATTTTTAATGGTCACTTCTTTTGATCCATATTTTGTGGGAAAAATAGCTGGAGCCCTTAGTTTGGTCAGATTTGAAAGTTCCAAAAAAGTAGCAAATTTTGATTTTTTGTCAAAACTTCAAACGACCATAACTTTTGCTCCGGTTATCAGAATCGCTATTATTATATATGTATTTAGGGTAGAAAAATACTTCCCATGCCGTGGAGCCTACCATAGGCCGGCTGAGGTCTCCTTCTTCCAAAAATTGTGATTCTGTCAAAAGTTTTTTATTTTCCAAGTATTATTCTCTTATTTTTCGTTTGAAATTTTTTGTGCTATCTTCTCATCATTTTATAAGGTTGCTCACAAAATTTCAAGTCATTTGGATATCATTTGAGGGTAGTTGTAGTTCAAACCTACACTGATACTTGCATAAGAAGGCAACTAGTTGTGCATGCTAAATATAGTGTATGACTAGAGGCAATCCATTTGACTTACAACCCTTTGATCCTGAGATAGATAGGACATTTCATAGATTAGTTAGACATCATTTTGTACCTTTTGAGCATCCCGAGCATTCTGTTATTGGTGATTTTGAGCATTATAGTTTTCAACATTCTGATTTTGAACATTCTGAGAACATGGCACAACCTCCACCCCGTGAGAGGACTCTAAGGGAAATGGCTGCACCTGATTTCACCTACGAAAGCTTGTGCATCCAATACCCTGATGAGGATGTCCCATATGTTCTTAAAACTAGACTGATCCATTTGCTTCCAAAGTTTCATGGCCTTGCAGGTGAAGACCCGCACAAACATCTGAAAGAATTCCATATTGTCTGCTCCACCATGAAACCCCCAGATGTCCAGGAGGATCACATATTTCTGAAGGCTTTTCCTCATTCTTTAGAGGGAGTGGCAAAGGACTTGCTATATTACCTTGCTCCAAGGTCCATCACGAGCTGGGATGACCTCAAGAGACTATTCTTAGAAAAAATTTTCCCTGCTTCCAAGACCACGGTCATCAGAAAGGATATTTCAGGCATTAGACAACTCAGTGGAGAGAGCTTATATGAATACTGGGAGAGATTTAAAAAACTATGTGCCAGTTGCCCTCACCACCAGATTTCTGAGCAGCTTCTCCTCCAATATTTTTATGAAGGACTCAGTAACATGGAGAGAAGTATGATAGATGCTGCCAGTGGTGGAGCCCTTGGAGACATGACCCCTACTGAAGCCAGAAATTTAATTGAGAAGATGGCTTCAAACTCCCAGCAATTTAGTGCCAGAAGTGATGCTATTTTCATTAGAGGAGTGCATGAAGTAGCCATGAATTCATCTTCATCAGCCGAGACTAAGAAGCTTGAAGGTAAACTAGATGCCTTGGTTAACCTGGTAACCCAATTGGCCATGAATAAAAAATCTGCACCTGTCGCCAGACTCTATGGTTTATGCTCCTCTGCCGACCACCACACAAACCTTTGCCCTTTTGTGCAGCAATCTGGAGCAATTGAACAGCCTAAAGCATATGCTGCAAACATCTACAATAGACCTCCTCAACCTCAGCAGCAAAATCAACCACAACAGAACAATTATGACCTCTCCAGCAACAGGTACAATCCCGGTTGGAGGAATCATCCCAACCTTAGATGGTCGAATCCTTCACAACAGCAACAACAACAGCCTTATTTTCAAAATGCTGCTAGCCCAAGCAGACCATACGTTCCTCCACCAATCCAGCAACAACAACAGCCCCAGAAACAACAAACAGTTAAGGCCCCTCCGCAACCTTCCCTTGAAGAACTTGTGAGGCAAATGACTATGCAAAACATGCAGTTTCAACAAGAGACTAGAGCCTCTATTCAGAGCTTAACTAATCAGATGGGACAATTGGCTACACAGTTAAATCAACAACAGTCCCAGAATTCTGATAGATTACCTTTGCAATCCGTCCAGAATCCCAAAAATGTGAGTGCCATTGCATTGAGGTCGGGAAAGCAGTGTCAAGGACCTCAACCAGCAACATCTTCCTCATCCGCAAATGAACCTGCCCAACTTCACTCTACTCCAGAAAAAGATGATGACAAAAATTTAAAGAGTAAGTTACCTAACAATTTCTATGCAGGTGAATCTAAAGAGAAGCAGCATATCCCTCCTCCATTCCCTCCAAGAGCAATTTCCAACAAAAAAATGGAAGAGACAGAGAAGGAGATATTGGAAACATTTAGAAAAGTAGAGGTAAACATACCTCTTTTGGATGCAATAAAGCAAATTTCAAGATATGCTAAATTCTTGAAAGAGTTGTGCACTCATAACCGGAAGCTTAAAGGAAGTGAAAGAATTAGCATGGGCAGAAATGTCTCCGCATTGATTGGTAAATCTGTTCCCCAAATCCCTGAAAAATGTAAAGATCCAAGTACATTCAGCATACCTTGTATTATAGGGAACAATAAGTTTGACAATGCCATGCTAGATTTAGGAGCTTCTGTTAGTGTTATGCCTCTGTCTATTTTTAATTCTCTATCTCTAGGTCCTTTGTAAACAACTGATGTGGTAATTCATTTAGCTAATAGAAGTGTTGCCTATCCTGTTGGTTTCATAGAGGATGTCCTAGTTAAAGTTGGTGAACTGATTTTCCCTATTGATTTTTATATTTTGAATATGGAGGAAGGATTTTCTAAAGGATCAGTTCCCATCATTCTTGGCAGACCTTTTATGAAAATTGCTAGAACTAAGATAGATGTATATGCAGGCACACTATCTATGGAGTTTAGTGATATAACTGTTCATTTTAATATTCTTGATGCTATGAAACACCCATCTGAAGATCTTTCTGTATTTCGTGTTGAAATAATTGACCATATTGTTGATGAATACATGACTGATCTTCATTCTAATCTGCATGTCTGTCACTCTTCATGCATTGAATCTGAATTTGTACTTGATCATATGTCTGAATTTGATGCTGAGAGTGAATCTGAAATTTATATTGATTACATGTCTAGTGATGTTTTACCTCTTGAGATTGATTTTCTAGAGTCAGATAGAACTAACCATGTTTTAGGAAGTACACATACCTCTGACTTTCTTTATGAGGTACAGGCTGAGAAACCATCTCTTTCTACCATTATCCAGCCGCCCACACCAGAATTGAAGCCTCTGCCATCAAATTTAAAATATGCTTACTTAGATGAGAGCAAAAGTTTTCCAGTAATTATATCTGCCTTCCTTGCTGATGAGCAAGAGGAGAAGTTGTTATCAATTCTCAAGAAGCATAAGAAGGCTATAGGCTGGACCCTAGCGGACATTTCTGGTATTAGCCCATCCACATGTATGCATCGGATAAATTTAGAGGATGGGGCTAAACCAGTAAGACACCCACAGAGAAGACTCAACCAGGTAATTCTTGATGTAGTGAAGAAGGAGGTAACCAAGATTTTGCAAGCTGGAATCATTTATCCTATCTCCGACAGCCAATGGGTGAGTCCCGTCTAGGTAGTCCCAAAGAAAACCGGCCTCACCGTGATAAAAAATGAGAAGGAGGAGCTGATTCCTACTCGGGTGTAGAACAGTTGGAGAGTTTGCATCGACTATAGGAGGCTGAACCAGGTTACCAAAAAGGACCATTTTCCCCTGCCATTCATTGACCAGATGCTTGAATGCCTGGCAGGTAAATCTCACTACTATTTTCTTGATGGTTTTTCTGGTTATATGAAAATCACTATTGCTCCTGAGGATCAAGAAAATACCACATTCACCTGCCCCTTCGGCACTTTTGCCTATAGGAGGATGCCTTTCGGCCTGTGCAATGCCCCTGGTACCTTCCAGCAGTGCATGATCAGTATCCAACAAAATTAAACTAGAATACCCAACAAAATTAAAGAACAATCTTCTCCCCCTCTCACACTTAAACAACACATTGTCCTCAATGTAGCACAATCAAAAGATCAAGAACAATCAAAGCAATCAATAAAATTGGACAAGTGCAATAAAAGTAAAGAAGGAGACAGAAATTGTTGTTGTGTTTGTTTGTTCCTCTTTAATGTCTCTGGATTTGTCCCATGCTTTGCTTTTTGATTTTGCACAGGAGTGCAAAAGGCTAAGTGTGAGGGGATTTGCTGTGCCATCATTTTCTCCTATTTCTTAACCCTTTTTGTCACCATTTTAATTACTAATTAGCCTTAATTGTCAATTTAATTATGCAGTTTTATCAATTAGGTCTATTGGACTAATTTTGTGTTTTTAATTTAATTTCAGGAGAATTATAAGCAATTGGGCTTAAATCCGAAATTGAGCTTGAATCCAGAATTGGGCTTGGACTTGAAGGGAGCATACTATTTTATTCTACCAAATCTTATCTTATCTAAATTTTATCTCATCTAGATATTATTTAGATTTGATCTCATCTAGATCTTATCTTATCTAGATTTGATCTCATCTAGATATTATTTCATCTAGATTTTATCTTATCTTATGTTATCTAGATTTGATCTCATCTAGATCTTATCTTATCTTATGTTATCTAGATTTGATCTCATCTAGATCTTATCTTATCTAATGTTATCTAGATTTGATCTCATCTAGATATTATTTCATCTAGATCTTATCTTATCTAGATTTTATTTTATTTATGGGCTTGGATTTAAAACAAATTTGTAAAGCTTTGGGGCTGAAAACTATATAACAGCTCCAAGGTTCTAGTTTAAGCTCTCTCTCTCCCTCTCTTCTCTTCTCTCTTTTCTTCTCTCCTCTTCTCTCCCTTTTTCGTTTTAGTTTTAGAGTGCTACTCTCTTTTTCGTTTTAGTCACTTTTCATTTTAGCAATAAAATTTCGTTTCTTGCTTCAATCTACAATTTCGTTCTCTACTGATTAATGGAAGGCTAAGTCTCCAGCGTTGTTTTCTCTTGAGATCAAGCACAACTCTCTTTGAGGTTCTATTATTACTATTAAATTCTGATCAGTTTTTCCTCTTCACCAATTACTCTGCATTTGTTGCTATTAATCCATGCATGCTTAGTGCTTGATTAATTGTCTTTGCGCTTAATTTACGTTCATGCTTAATGATCGTTCATGATTAATTGGTGTATGTGTTGCTTAATCACATAATGAATGTCTTATGTTAAATTTCGCTTAGTAATTTAATTTAGGGTTGGATTAAGTGGTTGAACTGATAAAGGATAAATTCTCGTAACCTAGGATAAGAGATTTGCTTGTGAATCAAGGGGAAGCAACGTGTTTTAATTATGATATTTTTTTTATTAAAATTTGCTCGTTGTTTAATTTACAAAAACAAACAACCCCCCCCCCCCACCCGCAATTCGTTACTGTTTTATTACTATCTGTTATGAATGCTTGGTTGACCATTGCTCGTTGGGAGACGACCTAGGATGACTTCCTAGATACTGCATTTTTAATGTTTATTTGATTCGGGTACGAACTCGATCAATGTGTGAGGCCCATGATTTATAGAGATGCTCGAAAATGAACAACGGAAGCTCCCAAGAAATTCAAAAGGTCATAACTTTTCACTCAGATGTCCGATTCAGGCGCATAATATATCGAGACATTTGAAATTGAATACGAAAGCTCTAGGAAAATTCAAATGGCCGTAAGTTTTGACTCAGTTGTATGATTGAGACCCATGATATATCGAGACATTCGAAAATGAACAACGGAAGCTCGCAAGAAATTCAAATGGTCATAACTTTTAACTCGGATTTCCGATTTAGGCACATAATATATTGAGACGCTCGAAATAGAACATGAAAGTTGTAGGCAAATTCAAACGGCCATAACTTTTGATTTGGTTGTATAATTGAGGCCCATGATATATCGAGACACTAAAAAATGAACAATGGAAGCTCCCAAGAAATTGAAAAAGTCATAACTTTCACTCAAATGTCTGATTCAAGCAAATAATATATCCAGACAGTCGAAATTGAACACGAAAACTCTAAACAAAATCAAAAGGCCATAACTTTTGACTCGGTTGTATGATTGAGGCCCATGATATATCGAGACACTTGAAAATGAACAACGGAAACTCCTAAGAAATTCAAAAGGTCATAACTTTTCACTCGGATGTTCGATTCAGGCACATAATATATTAACACAGTCGAAATTGAAAATGAAAGCTCTCAACAAATTCAAACGGCCGTAACTTTTGACTCAGTTGTATGATTGAGACCCATGATATATCGAGATGCTCGAAAATGAACAACGAAAGCTCTCAAGAAATTCAAAAGGTCATAAATTTTCACTCAGATTTTCGATTCTGGCACATAATATATCGAAACGCTTGAAATTGAACACGGAAGCTCGGGTCCAATTCAAACGTCCATAACTATTGACATGGGTGTACGATTGAGACCAATGATATATCGAGATGCTCAAAATTAAACAACGGATGCTCAAGAAATTCAAATGATCATAACTTTTCACTCAAATGTACGATTCAAGGGCATAATATATCGAGACGCTCGAAATTTAACACGAAAGCTCTCGGCAAATTCAAAGGAGAGTAACTTTTGACTAGGGTGTACGATTGAGGCCCACGATATATCGAGACGCTAAAAAATGAACAACGGAAGCTCCCATGAAATTCAGAAGGTCATAACTTTTAACTCGGATGTCCGATTTAGGCACATAATATATCGAGACGCTAGAAATTGAACATGGAAGCTCTTGTCCCATTAAAACAACCATAACTATTGACTTGGGTGTACACTTGAGGCCCATGATATATCAGGATTCTAAAAAATGAACAACGGAAGCTCCTAAGAAATTCAAAAGGTCATAACTTTTCACTCAGATGTTTGATTCAGGCGCATAATATATCGAGACAGTCGAAATTGAATATGAAAGCTCTAGGAAAATTCAAACGATCGTAACTTTTGACTCGGTTGTATGATTAAGACCCATGATAAATCGAGACGCTCGAAAATGAACAACGAAAGCTGTCTAGAAATTCAAAAGGTCATAAATTTTCACTCAGATTTTCGATTCAGGCACATAATATATCGAAACGCTCGAAATTGAACACGGAAGCTCTGGTCCAATTCAAACGTCCATAACTATTGACATGGGTGTACGATTGAGGCCCATGATATATCGAGATGCTCGAAATTAAACAACGGATGCTCGAGAAATTCAAATGATCATAACATTTCACTCAGTTGTTCGATTCAAGCGCATAATATATCCAGATGCTCGAAATTTAACACGAAAGCTCTCGGCATATTGAAATGGGCGTAACTTTTAACTCGGGTGTATGTGTGAGGCCCTTGATGTATCGAGATGCTCAAAAATGAACAACGAAAGCTCCCATGAAATTCAGAAGGTCATAACTTTTAACTCGAATGTTCGATTTAGGCACATAATATATCGAGATGCTAGAAATTGAACATGGAAGCTCTTGTCCCATTAAAACAACCATAACTATTGACTTGGGTGTACACTTGAGGCCCATGATATATCAGGATTCTAAAAAATGAACAACGGAAGCTCCTAAGAAATTCAAAAGGTCATAACTTTTCGCTTAGATGTTTGATTCAGGCGCATAATATATCGAGACAGCCGAAATTGAATATGAAAGCTCTAGGAAAATTCAAACGATCGTAAATTTTGACTTGGTTGTATGATTAAGACCCATGATAAATCGAGACGCTCGAAAATGAACAACGAAAGCTGTCAAGAAATTCAAAAGGTCATAAATTTTCACTCAGATTTTCGATTCAGGCACATAATATATCGAAACGCTCGAAATTGAACACGGAAGCTCTGGTCCAATTCAAACGTCCATAACTATTGACATGGGTGTACGATTGAGGCCCATGATATATCGAGATGCTCGAAATTAAACAACGGATGCTCGAGAAATTCAAATGATCATAACATTTCACTCAGTTGTTCGATTCAAGCGCATAATATATCCAGATGCTCAAAATTTAACACGAAAGCTCTCGGCATATTGAAATTGGCGTAACTTTTGACTCGGGTGTATGTGTGAGGCCCTTGATGTATCGAGATGCTAAAAAATGAATAACGGAAGCTCCCAAGAAATTCAAAAGGTCATAGATTTCACTCGGATGTCCGATTCAAGCGCATAATATATCGAGACATTTGAAATTGAATACGAAAGCTCTAGGCAAATTCAAACGGCCGTAACTTTTGAGTCGGTTTTATGATAGAGACCCATGATATATCGAGACGCTCGTAAATAAACAACAAAAGCTCTCAAGAAATTCAAAAGGTCATAAATTTTCACTCGGATTTTCGATTCAGGCACATAATATATCGAAACCCTTGAAATTGAACACGGAAGCTCGGGTCCAATTCAAGCGGCCATAACTATTGACATGGGTGTACGATTGAGACCCATGATATATCGAGATGCTCGAAATTAAACAACAGATGCTCGAAAAATTCAAATGGTCATAACTTTTCACTCAGATGTATGATTCTAGGGCATAATATATCGAGACGCTCGAAATTTAACACGAAAGCTCTTGGAAAATTCAAACAGGCGTAACTTTTGACTCGGGTGTACGATTGAGGCCCATGATATATCGAGACGCTCGAAAATGAACAACAGAAGCTCCCTTGATATTCAAAAGGTCATAACTTTTTACTCAGATGCCTAATTCAGGAACATAATATATCAAGACGCTAGAAATTGAACATGGAAGCTCTGGTCCAATTAAAACGGCCATAACTATTGACTCATGTGTACAATTGAGGCCCATGATATATCGAGACTTTAAAAAATGAACAACAGAAGTTCTCAAGAAATTCAAAAGGACATAACTTTTCACTCGGATGTCCGATTTAGGCGCATAATATATCGAGACGCTCGAAATATAACACGAAAGCTCTCGGCAAATTCAAACGA
Source organism: Glycine max (assembly GCF_000004515.6). NCBI lineage: Eukaryota > Viridiplantae > Streptophyta > Magnoliopsida > Fabales > Fabaceae > Glycine > Glycine max. The sequence continues at coordinate 26,628,924 of NC_016091.4, forward strand.
CCCTAACTTTTGACTCGGTTGTACGATTGAGGCCCATGACTTATCAAGACGCTCGAAAATGAACAACCGAAGCTCCCCAGAAATTCAAAAGGTCATAACTTTTCACTCAGATGTCCGATTCAGGCACATAATATATCGTGACAGTCGAAATTGGACACGAAAGCTCTAGGCAAATTCAAACGGCCATAACTTTTGACTCGGGTGTATGTGCGAGGCCCATGATGTATCGAGACACTCCAAAATGAACAACAGAAGTTCTCAAAAAATTCAAATGGTCATAACTTTTCTCTCGGATGTCCGATTCAAGCGCATATTATATCGAGACAGTCAAAATTGAACACGAATGCTCTCCGCAAATTCAAACGACCGTAAGTTTTGACTCGATTGTATGATTGACGCCCATGATATATTGGGATGCTCGAAAATGAACAACGGATGCTCCCGAGAAATTCTAATGGTGATATGATAAGGACATGACCAAGAGCAAGGGCAAGGATCCACTTTATGGACTTGGAGGACCTATGACAAGGGCTAGAGCAAGGAAAGCCAAGGAAGTTCTTCAACAAGTGTTGTCCATACTATTTGAATACAAGCCCAAGTTTCAAGGAGAATAGTCCAAGGTTGTGAGTTGTATCATGGCCCAAATGGAGGAGGACTAAATGGCACCACTTTGTCTCAATTTTAGAGTATTTAGTTTGTCTAAATAATGACCCAATCCTTGTAAAGTTGGCTGACCAAAAATATGTTTTGGCTTAATCAACTAAAAGGGCTTTAGTTAGGTTCAGTTCAAGTTGTAATAAGGGCTCAATTGGCAACCTAGGCATCAGCCTTTTGGGAGACCAAATGGGGCTGACTTGATGGCTGTTGGGGGTGACTTTTGGTTGCCACAATTTCAGTTACACTCAGCCATTAAGTTCTTTTAATTCCCTAGGTTATTGGCATTAAGGTCTTTTAATTCTAGGTTAGTGGGTCATTACTAAAATCTGATGTAAATCTTTTATATAAGCTGAACTATTTTATCAATAAATAGAAGTTGAGTTTTATTCAAAAAAAATTAGAGTTTATCTCTTTCATCTTAGTGAGAGTGATTCTCCTAAGTTCTTGAGTGATTCAAGAACACCCTGGCTATATCAAAGGTCTTTCACATCCTTTGTTGTTGCCCTCGCTAGAAAGAGTGATTCTTTCCTTCCACCATTCATCTTCAACCTTGTTCTTTCAAACCCCAATTTCCAGAAAATCCAATTCTGCCCAGAATTATCTCATGACCATAACTCTCGTTTTACTCGATCAAATTAAGTGATTTTTAAGCCTAAAATGAAAATAAAAACGAAGCTTTCACCTAGTTTTGGAATCACCTCATTTTGAGCCCTATAGCTTGAGTTATAGTCATTTCTATATTTCTATCCAGTCACCACTTAACCTACATTTTTACCATCCCATTCATCCATTTTATGCCAAGATTCACCTTATTAAGTCCCAGGAAATTAGCCACTGCCCAACCCTTGAATCTTGCCAATTTCCCATCCCTTTCTTAATCAATTTTCTGAATTTTCCAACAAGGTTTAATCCTAGACGATCCTAAGTCAGCCCTTGTGCCATGAGGGTTCATAGCAACGATAACTTTTCACTCGAAATTGAACACGAAAGCTCTCGGCAAATTCAAACGGCCATAACTTTTGACTCGGTTATATGATTGACGCACATAATATATTGAGACACTCGAAATTGAACAACGAAAGCTCTGGATCAATTCAAACAGCGATAACTATTAACATGGGTGTACGATTGAGGCCCATGATATATTGAGATGCTCAATATCGGGAAGCTTGAGAAATTCAAATGGTCATTACTTTTCATTCGGATGTCCAATTCAAGCGCATAATATATCGGGAAGCTCGAAATTAAACACGAAAGCTCTCGGCAAATTCAAACGGTCGTAACTTTTAACTCGGGTGTACGTGTGAGGCCCATGATGAATCAAGATGCTCATAAATGAAAAACGGAAGCTCCCAAGAAATCCAAATGGTCATAACTTTTCACTAGGATGTCCGGTTCAAGCACATAATATATCGAGACACTCGAAATTGAACACGAAAGCTCTCGGCAAATTCAAACGGTCGTAACTTTTAACTCGGGTGTACGTGTGAGGCCCATGATGAATCAAGATGCTCATAAATGAAAAACGGAAGCTCCCAAGAAATCCAAATGGTCATAACTTTTCACTAGGATGTTCGGTTCAAGCACATAATATATCGAGACACTCGAAATTGAACACGAAAGCTCTCGGGAAATTCCAACAGTCATAACTTTTGACATGGGTGTATGATTAAGGAACATGATATATCGAGACGCTCGAAATTGCACAACGGATGCTCTCGAGAAATTCAAATAGTCATAACTTTTCACTCAAATGTCCGATTCAAGCGCATAATATATCGAGACACTTGAAATTTGACACGAAAGCTCTCGGAAAATTCAAACGACCGTAACTTTTGACTCGGGTGTATGATTGGTGCCCATGATATATCGAGACACTTGAAATTGAACAACAGATGCTCTCAAAAAATTCAAATGGTCATAACTTTTAACTCGGATGTCCGATTCAAGCGCATAATATATTGAGACGCTCAAAATTGAACACAAAAGCTCTCGGCAAATTCATACGGCCATAACTTTTGACTCGATTGTATGATTGACACGCACGATATATGGAGAGGCTTGAAAATGAACAATGCAATCTCTCAAGAAATTCAAAAGGTCATAACCTTTCACTTGGATGTCCAATTCAGGCGCATAATACATCGAGAGATTTGAAATTGAACACGAAAGCTCTTGTCCAATTCAAACGGCCATTACTTTTGAGTTGGTTGTATGATTGAGGCCCATGATATATCAAGACGCTAAAAAATGAACAACGGAAGCTCCCAAGAAATTCAAAAGGTCAAAACTTTTTACTCGGATGTCCGACTCAGGCACATAATATATCGAGGTGCTCGAAATTGAACACAGAAGCTCTTGTCCAATTAAATCGGCCAGAACTATTGACATGGGTGTACGATTGAGGCCCATGATATATCGAGACACTCAAAATCAAACAACGGATGCTCTCCAGAAATTCAAATGGTCATAACTTTTCACTCGGATGTCCGACTCAAGCGCATAATATATCGAGACCCTTGAAATTTAACATGAAAGCTCTCGGCAAATTCAAACTGCCGTAACTTTTGAGTCGAATGTATGTGTGAGGCTCATCATGAATCGAGTCGCTAAAAAATGAACAATGAAAGTTCTCGAAAAATTGAAATAGTCTTAAACTTTTACTCGGATGTCCGATTCAGGCACATAATATATCGAGACGCTCGAAATTGAACATGAAAGCTCTCGGCAAATTCGTACAACAATAACTTTTGACTCGGTTGTATGATTGAAGCCCATGATATATGGAGAGGCTCAACATGAACAACGGAATCTCTTAAGAAATTCAAATGGTCATAACTTTTCACTCGGATGTCCGACTCAAGTTTATAATATATCGAGACAGTCAAAATTGAACACGAAAGCTCTCGACAAATTCCAACGGCCGTAACTTTTGACTTGGGTGTATATGTGAGACCCATGATGTATCGAGATGATAAAAAATGAACAACGGAAGTTCTCGAGAAATTCAAATGGTCATAACTTTTTAACAGGATGTCCGGTTCAAGCGCATAATATATTGAGACACTCGAAATTAAACACGAAAGCTCTCGGCAAATTCCAACGACCATAAATTTTGACATGGGTGTATGATTGTGGAACATGATATTGTAGAAGCAAGCTTCATGATGATGAACCAAGCAATTTTGGTGATGCCAAAAGCCCAAGTGATTGAGTCAAGATTGATTCATGACTTCAAGATCAAGCATCATGAATCCAATCCAAGATTCAAGATTCAAGAGAAGAAATCAAGAAGCAACAAGTTTTGTTTTACAAAAGAATTTTCTCAAATTTTCTAAGTTACCAGAGTTATTACTCTCTGGTAATTGATTACCAGTGACCAGTTTGGTTTTCAAAATTTTTTCAAATGATTTATAACGATCTAAAATGATTTTCAAATAGTGTAATCGATTACACTATATTAGTAATCGATTACAAGTGAATCTGAACGTTGGAATTCAAATCCAATTGTGAAGAGTCACAACTTTTCATAAAATACATTGTGTAATCGATTACACCTTTGTGGTAATCGATTACCAGTGAATTGTTTTAAAGAAAAAGTTAAGAGTTATAACTCTTAACATGCTTTTCTCTAAAGTAACAACTTTTCCAATGGTTTCTTTGACCAGACATGAAGAGTCTATAAAAGCATGACTTTGGCACATGTTCAAAAGATATAATATATTCTTCCAAACAATCCTTTTTCACAATCTTTCTCTAACCATTTTCCATTGCTTTTTCTTTGCCAAAAATCTTTCTAAACTTTGTTTTTCTGCAAGTGGAAATTCTGCAGAAAACAAAAGTGTGTTATCTTTTCTTCCTTCTCTCTCTTGCCAGAAGAATTCAAAGGACTAACCGCTTGGGAATTCTTTTGATTCTTCCTTCTTCCTCTTGCCAAAAGATTCGAAGGACTAACCACCTGAGAATTCTTTTGATTCTTTCTCTTCCTTTTAATCAAAAGATTTCAAAGGACTAACCGCCTCAGATATCTTTTGTTTCCCCTTACAAAGATTCAAGGGACTAGCCGCCTAAGAATTCTTTGTCTTAACACATTGGAGCGTACATCCTTTGTGGTACAAGTAGAGCGTACATCCTTTGTGGTACAAGTAGAGCGTACATCTACTTGGATTGTTATACTGAGAACAAGAAAGGGTACATCTCTTGTGTATCAGTTCAAGTGGAGCATACATCCACTTGGTTGTTCAAAGAGAACAAGGGAGGGTACATCCCTTGTGGATCTTTGCTTGTAAAGGATTTTACAAGGTTATTAGAAATCTCAAGAATCGGTGGTTGCTTGGGGACTGAATGTAGGCACGGGTTGTTGCCGAACCAGTATAAATCTTGTGTTTGTCTTCTTCTTCCCTACACTCTTTATCTTTCCGCTGTGTACTTTTTATTTCTGCTTTACTTTTGTCTAAGTTATTGTTTCTGTTCTTTACTTTCTCATAACTTAGTAGTAAAGCCTAACTGAATCTAGTAACATTAAGAAGGATAAACTTTTAATTAGTCAAGACACATTCATAATTAATTCAACCCCCTTTCTTAATTATTCCGAGGCCACTTGATCCAACACAAACGACCATTAATTTTCACATGGGTGTATGATTGACGCCCATGATATATCGAGACACTAGAAAATGAACAATGGAAGCTCCCGTGAAATTCAAAAGGTCATAACCTTTCACTTGAATGTCCAATTTAGACGCATAATACATCTAGACAGTCGAAATTGAACATGAAAGCTTTGGTCCAACTCAAACGGCCATTAGTTTTGACGTGGGTGTACGATTGAGGCCCAGGATATATCGAGGCGCTCAAAATTGCTCAATGTATGCTCTCAAGAAATTCAAATGGTTATAACTTTTCTCCCGGATGTCCGATTCAAGCGCATAATATATCGAGATGCTCGAAATTTAAACCAAAAGCTCTCAGTAAATTCATACGGCCATAACTTTTGACTCAGTTGTATGATTGACACCCATGATATATCGAGACGCTAAAAAATGAACAATGAAAGCTCTCGAGAAATTCCAATGGTCATAACCTTTCACTCGGATGTCCGATTCAGGCGCATAATATATCGAGACGCTCGAAATTGAACACGAAAGCTTTCACAAATTCAAACGGCCATAACTTTTGAGTTGGGTGTATGATTGATGCCCATCATATATAGAGACACTAGAATGAACAACGGAAGCTCCCATGAAATTCAAAAGCTCATAACCTTTCACTTGGATGTCCAATTAAGGCGCATAATACATCGAGACAGTCGAAATTGAACACAAAAGTTCTCGTTCAATTAAAACGGCCATTAATTTTAACATGGGTGTATGATTGACGCCCATGATATATCGAGACACTCGAAAATGAACAACAAAAGCTTTCGAAAAATTCAAATGGTCATAACTTTTCACTCGGATGTCCTATTCAAGCGCATAATATATCGAGCCGCTCAAAATTGAACACGAAAGCTCTCGGCAAATTCAAACAGCCATAACTTTTGACTCGGTTGTATGATAGACGCTCATGACATATCGAGACGCTTGAAAATGAACAACGAATGTTCTCGACAAATTCAAACGGTCATAACTTTTCACTCGAATGTCCGATTCAAGCGCATAATATATCGAGACAGTCGAAATTGAACATGAAAGCTCTCGACAAAATCCAACGACCATAACTTTTGAGCCGGTTGTATGATCGATGCCCATGATATATCGAGATGTTCGAAATTGAACAACAAATGCTCTCTAAAAATTCAAATGGTCAACACTTTTCACTCGGTTGAATGATTGAGGCCCATGATATATCAAGACGCTCAAAAATGAGCAACAGAAGCTCTTGACAAATTCAAAAGGTCATATCTTTTACTCGGATGTCCAATTTAAGCGCATAATATATCGAGATCCTCGAAATTGAACACGAAAGATCTTGGCAAATTCCAACGGCCATAAATTTTGAGTCGGGTGTATGATTGATGCCCATGATATATCGAGACACTCAAAATTTAACAACAGATGCCCTCGAGAAAGTCAGACAGTCATAACTTTTCACTTGGATGTCCGATTCAAGCGCATAATATATCGAGACGCCCAAAATTAAACACGAAAGCTCTCGGTAAATTCAAACGGGCGTAACTTTTGACTCAGTTGTAGGATTGAGGCCCATGATATATTGAGACACACGAAATTGAACAATAGATGCTCTCGAAAAATTCAAACGGTCATCACTTTTCACTCAGTTGTATGATTGAGGCCCATGATAAGTCAAGATGCTCGAAAATGAGCAATGGAAGCTCCCAACAAATTCAAAAGGTCATAAGTTTTCACTCGGATGTCCGATTCAGGCGCATAATATATCGAGATCCTCGAAATTGAACACGAATGGTCTCGGCAATTTCAAATGGCCATAACTTTTGACTCAATTGTATGTTTGACGCCCATGATATATTGAGACACTCGCAAATGAACAACAGAAGCTCTAGAGAAATTCAAAAGGTCAAAAATTTTCACTCGGATGTCCGATTCAGGCGCATAATATATCGAGATGCTCGAAATTGAACACGAAAGCTCTTGGCAAATTCCAACGGTCATAACTTTTGACTCGGTTGTATGATTGACACCCATGATACATCGAGACACTCAAAAATGAACTATGGATGCTATCAAGAAATTCAAATGGTCATAAATTTTCACTCGGATATCCGATTTAGGCGCATAATATATCGAGACGCTCGAAATTCAACACGAAAGATCTTCGCAAATTCAAACGGCCATAACTTTTGACTCGGTTGTATGATTGAGGCCCATGATATATCGAGATGCTCCAAATTAAACAACGGAAGTTGTCAAAAAATTCAAATGGTCATAACCTTTCACTTGGATGTCCAATTTATGCGCATAATACATCGCGACAGTCGAAATTGAACACGAAAGCTCTCGGCAAATTCCAACGACCATAACTTTTGAGTCGGGTGTATGATTGATGCCCATGATATATCGAGACGCTCGAAATTGAACAATAGATGCTCTCGAAAAATTCAAACGGTCATAACTTTTCATTTGGATGTCCGATTCAAGTGAATAATATATCGAGACGCTCGAAATATAACACAAAAGCTCTCCGCAAATTCAAACGGGCGTAACTTTTGCCACGGGTGTACGATTGAGGCCCATGATATATCGAGACGCTCGAAAATGATCAGAGGAAGCTCTCAAGAAATTCAAATGGTCATAACTTTTCACTCGGATGTCCGATTCAGGCGCATAATATATCGAGACGCTCGAAATTGAACAGCAAAGCTCTTGGCAAATTCCAACGGCAATAACTTTTGACTCGGATGTATGATTGATGCCCATGATATATCGAGACGCTCGAAAATGAACAACGGAAGTTCTCGAGAAATTCAAACGGTCATAACTTTTCACTCGGATGTCTGATTCAGGTGCATAATAAATCGAGACAGTCGAAATTGAACACGAAAGCTATCGACAAATTCCAACGGCCATAACTTTTGAGTCGGGTGTATGATTGATCCCCATGATATATTGAGATGCTCGAAATTGAACAATAGATGCTCTCGAAAAATTCAAACGGTCATCACTTTTCACTTAGTTGTATGATTGAGGCCCATGATAAGTCAAGACACTAAAAAATGAGCAACCGAAGCTACCGAGAAATTCAAAAGGTCATAGAGCTTTTCACTCAAATGTCCAATTCAAGCTCATAATATATCGAGATCCTCAAAATTAAACATGAATGCTCTCGGAAAATTCAAACGGCCATAACTTTTGACTCGATTGTATGATTGACGCCCATGATATATCGAAACACTCGAAAATGAATAACGGAAGCACAAGAGAAATTCAAAAAGTCATAACTTTTCACTCGGATGTTCGATTCGGCATTTAATATCTCAAGACAGTCGAAGCTAAACACGAAAGCTCTCGGCAAATTCCAACGGCCATAACTTTTGAGTCTGGTGTACGATTCAGGCCCATGATATATCGAGACGCTCCAAAATGAACAACGGAAGCTCTCGAGAAATTCAAATGGTCATAACTTTTCACTCGGATGTCCGATTCAGGCGCATAATATATCGAGACGCTTGAAATTGAACACGAAAGATCTCTGCATATTCAAACGACCATAACTTTTGAGTTGGGTGTATGATTGATGCCCATCATATGTCGAGACACTAGAAAATGAACAACGAAAGCTCCAGTGAAATTCAAAAGCTCATAACCTTTCACATGGATGTCCGATTCAGGCGCATAATACATCTAGACAGTCAAAATTGAACATGAAAGCTCCTGTACAATTCAAACGGCGATTACTTATCACATGGCTATATGATTGACACCCATGATATATCGAGACACTCCAAAATGAACGACGGAAGCTCTCGAGAAAATCAAAAGGTCATAAGTTCACTCTGATGTCCGATTCAGACGCATAATATATCGAGATGCTCATAATTGAACACGAATGGTCTCGACAAATTCAAATGGCCATAACTTTTGACTCAGTTGTATGATTAACGCCCATGATATATTGCGACACTCGAAAATGAACAACAGAAGCTCCAGAGAAATTCAAAAGGTCAAAACTTTTCACTCGGATGTCCGATTCAGGCGCAGTATATATCGAGACAATCAAAATTGAATACGAAAGCTCTGGTCCAATTAAAACGTCCATTACTTTTGATATGGGTGTACGATTGAGGCCCATGATATATCAATGCGCTCAAAATTGTACAACGTATGATCTCAAGAATTTCAAATGGTCATAACTTTTCACTTGGATGTCCGATTCAGGCGCATAATATATTGAGACGCTCGAAATTAAACACAAAAGCTCTCGGCAAATTCAAACGGCCGTAACTTTTGACTCGGGTGTATGTGGCAGGCCATGATGCATCAAGACAATAAAAAATGAACAAAGAAAGTTCCGGAAAAATTCAAATGGTCATAACTTTTCACTCGGATGTTCGATTCAGGCGCATAATATATCGAGACAGTCGAAACTGAACACGAAAGCTCTCAACAAATTCAAACGGGCATAACTTTTGACTCGGTCGAATGATTGACACCCATGATATATCAAGACGGTTGAAAATGAACAACGGAAGCTCCTGAGAAATTCAAAAGGTCATAACTTTTCACTCGGATGTCCGATTCAAGCGCATAATATATCAAGACAGTCGAAATTGAACACGAAAGCTCTCGTCCAATTGAAATGGCCATTACTTTTAACATGGGTGTACGATTGAGGCCCATGATATATCAAGACGCTTGAAATTGCACAACAGATGCTCTCGAGAAATTCAAATGGTCATAACTTTTCACTCGGATGTCCAATTCAGGCGCATAATATATCAAGACACTCGAAACAGAACATGGAAGCTCTCGGCAAATTCAAACAGCCATAACTTTTGACTTGGTTGTATGATTGACACCATGATATATCGATACGGTAGAAAATGAACAACGGATGCTCCTGAGAAATTTAAAATGTCATAACTATACCCTTGGATATCCGATTTAGGCGCAAAATATATCAAGGCAGTCAAAATTGAACAAGAAAGCTCTCGTCCAATTCAAACAGCCATTACTTTTGACATGGGTGTACGATTGAGGCCCATGATATATCAAGATGCTTGAAAATGAATAACGGATGCTCTCGAGAAGTTCAGATGGTCATAACTTTTCATTCGGATGTCAGATTCAGGCGCATAATATATCAAGACGCTCGAAATAGAACACGAAAGCTCTCGGCAAATTCAAACGGCCCTAACTTTTGAGTTTGTTGTATGATAGATGCCCAAGATACATCGAGACGCTCGAAAATGAACAACAGAAGCTCTCGAGAAATTCAAATGGTCATAACTTTTCACTCGGATGTCCAATTCAGGCGCATAATATATCGAGACAATCGAAATAGAACACAAAAGCTCTCATCCAATTCAAACGGCCATTACTTTTGACATTGGTTTACGATTGAGGCCCATGATATATCGAGACGCTCGAAATTGCAAAACGGATGCTCTCGAGAAATTCAAATGGTCATAACTTTTCACTCGGATGTCCGATTCAAGTGGAAAATATATTGAGACGCTCAAAATTTAACACGAAAGCTCTCATGCGAACTCAACCGTGGTTGTGTTTCAGCAGACCTTGGTCCGCTCTCATTTATTTGGCCTAGAAAACATTAGCCGACCTCGGTAAGAAATAATGCTTTGCGGAAACTGATTGAATAAAATCTTAGCCGACGTTGTGCAAGAAAGATGACGGGTTGAGGTCTCCCAAAAGGCATCACATGATGACGTGAACTGAATATTTCCTACTTGCCATCATAAAAAATTATTCGGGAATCAAACAAAAAAAACTATACCCGACATCGTTCGTAAAATAGCCCCGACTGATATTTGTCGAGAAACTTCACCCGAAGAAATCTTGTTCCCAGAATGATTGTTTTTCAGCCAACATTGTGCAATTTTATTTTACCAACGCCGAACGGTAATTTTTGTTGTACGGTCGAGGAAATTTGGTTGTTTGGTGTCCCTAAAAAAATGTACCATCCAGGTTGGCCAAGGTTATTCGTGCGAACTCAACCGTCGTTGTGTTTCTGATGAGGACATGACCAAGAGCAAGGGCAAGGATCCACTTGAAGGACTTGGAGGACCTATGACAAGGGCTAGAGCAAGGAAAGCCAAGGAAGCTCTTCAACAAGTGTTGTCCATACTATTTGAGTACAAGCCCATGTTTCAAGGAGAAAAGTCCAAGGTTGTGAGTTGTATCATGGCCCAAATGGAGGAGGACTAAATGGCTCCACTTTGTCTCAATTTTAGAGTGTTTTGTTTGTCTAAATAATGGCCCAATCCTTGTATAGTTGGCTGACCAAAAATATGTTTTGGGTTAATCAACTAAAAGGGCTTTAGTTAGGTTTGGTTCAAGTTGTAATAAGGGTCCAATTGGCAACCTAGGCATCAGCCTTTTGGGAGACCAAATGGTGGCTGACTTGATGGTTGTTGGGGGTGACTTTTGGTTGCCACAATTTCAGTTACAGTCAGCCATTAAGTTCTCTTAATTCCCTAGGTTAATGGCATTAAGTTCTTTTAATTCTAGGTTTGTGGATCATTACTAAAATCTGATGTATAGCTTCTATATAAGCTGAACCATTTTATCAATAAACACAAGTTGAGTTTTATTCAGAAAAATTAGAGTTTATCTCTTTTATCTTAGTGAGAGTGATTCCCCTAAGTTCTTGAGTGATTCAAGAACACCCTGGCTATATCAAAGGTCTTTCACATCCTTTGTGTGTTGCCCTCGCTGGAAAGAGTGATTCTTTCCTTCCACCATTTCATCTTCAACCTTGTTCCTTCAAACCACAATTTCCAGAAAATCCAATTCTGTCCAGAATTTCTCGTGACCATAACTCTCATTTTACTCATTCAAATTAAGTGATTCTTGAGCCTAAATTGAAACTCAAAACGAGACCTTTCACCTCGTTTTGGAATCATCTCATTTGGAGCCTTGTAGCTTGAGTTATAACCATTTCTATATTTCTGTTCAGCCACCACTTAACCCACGTTTTTACCATCCCATTCATCCATTTTATGCTAAGATCCACTTTATTAAGACCCAGGAAATTAGCCACCGCCCAACCATTGAATCTTGCCAATTTCCCATCCTTTTCTTAATCAATTTCCGAATTTTCCATCAAGGTTTAATCCTAGACGATCCTAAGTCAGCCCTTGTGCAATGAAGGTTCATATCATTTGGTAATCAGAGCTCCGGTTTTAGGATCAACACTTCCTTTGCTGGAAATATTGGGTAACATCCTTCTTTATTCTCTTTTCCATTTATATTACCTTCTTATTCATATTTTTTTAGGCTGAACCATTGCAAAAGTTAAGCCTTTTGATCTCTTTGTTATAAAAAAAAAGCAGAAATTCGTATAAGCAAAATTTAAAATAAAAAAAATTGGGCTGAATGGTTCATGCTTGAAGAACTTTGAAAAAAAATCTCTTTAAGGTAATATATTGGTTGCATGAAGGACTGTTACTTGAATTCCTAAATTCTGAATTTTATTTCCTTCATTTGTGCCTAAAAACATTGTTAGCCTTTTTCTTGGTTAACCTTTTCCTTGTCTTTCTAGCCTTACCTTACACATATTGGTGAATTGTTCTTTGTTGTGGCCATAATCTCTTGAATTGCCTAAGAACTCAAGGGGAATTAGAGTGGTAAAAGGCAAGAGTGTTTTCATTAGAGAAAAATCATAATTGTGTGATACACTTGAGTGGGTGAGGTATTCAAACAACAACTATAATTGTCTTGTTACGTTTGATTTGTTTGTTTGAGATGGAAGGTACTAATCCTAATAATGATGGAGTGGGGCTTTCGCAATTCCAAATGTAAGCTTTGATGCAACATTTGGAGAGGTTAATGAAACAATGAGATGATGCGCTCCATGAGAGGTTGGATCAAATGGAGAATAGAGATCATAATGATGAAGAAAGGAGGAGAAGAGGGAATGATGGTGTTCATAGACAAAACCAAATTGATGGTATTAAACTCAACATTCCTTTCTTTAAAGGAAAGAATGATCCGGAGGCCTACTTGGAGTGGGAGATGAAAATAGAGCATGTTTTCTCATGCAACAACTATGAGGAGGACCAAAAGGTGAAGCTTGCCGCCACCAAATTTTCCGACTATGCTCTTGTGTGGTGGAACAAGCTACAAAAGGAGAGAGCAAGAAATGAAGAACCAATGGTTGATACATGGGTGGAGATGAAAAAGATCATGAGGAAGCGGTATGTGCCGGCTAGTTACTCAAGGGACTTGAAATTCAAGCTCCAAAAACTAACCCAAGGCAACAAGGGGGTTGAGGAGTATTTCAAGCAAATGGATGTGCTCATGATTCAAGCAAAGACTGAAGAAGATGAGGAGGTAACTATGGCTCGATTTCTTAATGGTTTGCTAATGATATCCATGATATTCTTGAGCTGCAGGAGTTTGTTGAAATGGATGATTTGCTTCACAAAGCAATCCAAGTAGAGCAACAATTAAAAAGGAAAGAAGTGGCTAAGAGGAGTTTTACCAACTTTGGTTCTTCTAGTTGGAAAGACAAAGGTAAGAAAGATGGGGCTGCTACTTCTAGTAGTTCCACACCTACCCCATCAAAAAATCGCTCAAGTCCCAAGAGGAACCCTCTAAAAGGAGTAGAGATGTGAAGTGTTTCAAGTGCCAAGGCCTAGGACACTATGCTTATGAGTGCCCTAACAAAAGGTCCATGGTTCTTAGAGATGGAGAATATATAAGTGAATCCGATGTTGAAGAGGAAGAGGAGAGTGAGTACGTCGAGGAAGAGGAGACTCTAGAGGGAGATTTGTTGATGATTAGACGATTACTTGGTGGTCAATTGAAGGATGAGGAGGAGAGCCAAAGAGAAAACATCTTTCACGCTAGATGTTTAATCAATGGCAAGGTGTGCATGGTGATCATTGATGGAGGTAGTTGCACCAATGTGGCTAGTGCTAGATTAGTGTCAAAGCAAAATTCAGCTACTAAACCACATCCTAGGCTATACAAACTTCAATGGCTTAGTAAGGATGGGGAGGTACAAGTAAGGCAGCAAGTTGAAGTGGATGTTTCCATTGGGAAATACAATGATAAGGTACTTCGTGATGTTGTTCCTATGGAGGCCAGTCGCTTACTTTTGGGGAGACCATGGCAATTTGATAAAAGAGCCAATCATGACGGTTACACCAACAAGATCTCTTTCATGCACCAAGACAAAAAGATTGTGCTCAAACCATTGAGTCCATAAGAAGTGTGTGAGGATCAAAAGAAAATGAGAGAAAAACTTCTTCAAGAGAAAAGAGAAAAAGAAAAAGTGAGCAAAACACTTGAGAGTGAGAAAAAGAGAGAAACACTTGAGAGGAAAAAGAGTGAACAAAAGAAGAGTGAAACACTTGAAGTGTGAGAGAGAGCTATTTAGCCACAAAAAGTGAGGTCAAGAGGTTGTTTCGTGCTAAACAATCAGTATACATCTTGCTTTGCAAAAATCAGTGTTAAATCCCTTTTGCTGGATTTTCAAGACATGTTTCCATCAAGTGTGCCAAGTGGACTACCACCTTTGAGGGGAATCGAGCATCAAATTGATCTCATTCGGGGAGCTTTTTTGCCCAATAGGCCAACCTATAGAAGTAATCCACAAGAAACCAAAGAGATTCAAAGACAAGTGGATGAACTCATTAGTAAAGGATGGGTAAGAGATAGTATGATTCCTTGTGTTGTCCTGGTGATTTTGTTCCCTAAAAAGGATGGGACGTGGCGCATGTGTTCCGATTGTAGAGCCCTTAATAACATCACCATTAAATATAGGAATCCTATACCTAGGATTGACGATTTGCTTGATGAATTGCATGGTGCATGTTACTTCTCTAAAATCGATTTAAAAAGTGGATACAATCAAATTAGGATTAGAGAAGGGGATGAATGGAAAACCGCTTTTAAAACAAAATATGGTTTGTATGAATGGCTAGTGATGCCTTTCGGGCTCACTAATGCACCAAGCACCTTTCATGAGATTAAGGAACCATATCTTGAGAGAGTTCATAGGAAAGTTTGTTGTGGTGTACTTTGATGATATTCTTTTCTATAGCACTTCACTTGATTTGCATATTGATCATTTAAAATTTGTCTTGAATGTGCTTAGAGAAGAACAATTGTATGCCAATCTTGAAAAATGCATCTTTTGTACTAACCATGTTGTGTTTCTTGGATTTGTTGTAAGTTCAAAAGGAGTGCAAGTTGATGAGGAGAAGGTTAGGGCTATTCAAGAATGGCCTACACCTAAGTCTGTGACCGAGGTGGGGAGTTTTCATGGCTTAGCATGTTTTTATAGACGATTTGTGAAGGATTTTAGCACATTGGCAGCACCTCTCAATGAAGTGCTCAAGAAAAATGTTGGCTTCGAATGGGGAGAGAAACAAGAAGAAGCTTTCTGATGAGAATCCTAAAATTGGCCAAATACAGGCTAAAGGCCCAAGTGGAGAAGGACGAAGGCCCAAGTGGAGAAGGACGAAGGCCCAAGTGGAGAAGGACGAAGGCCCCGAGTGGAGAAGGATGAAGGCCCAGAGGTAGAGACACTATCAAGACTATTAATTGTTGCTGAAGGCCCAAACTAATTTAAAGGCCCAAGTTAAATATGTTTTTTAGTTATAATTTTTATTTATCGCAATTTTGGCCCAAACTATTTAGAAGGCCCATGTCTATTTTTACCTTTTGTTCAGATACACTATAAGTATTGGTATTTGTTTTCAATAAAAAAAACTTTTGGCATTTGATAAAATTTGGTGAGAGCTTCTCTTTGGGTTCCTTGTTGAACCAATCTTAGACTTATCAAGGTAATCCTTGTGGCGTCTACCCTGACTTATCTTCCTTCACTGGAAGTGGCATCATCCAAATCTCCGTAGCCTGTATCAAGCGATCCGCTCCTAGTCAGGATCACGTCACTTTTAGTGTTCTTAAGCAAAAAACTAACTAATGCCCCCATACTTGGGTTGCCAAACGTTCAAAAATCTTTTGAAATTGAGTGTGATGCTTCAAATGTTGGGATTGGGGCTGTGTTGATGCAAGAAGGCCATCCAATTGCTTATTTTAGTGAAAAGTTAAGTGGTCCTACCCTTAACTATTCAACTTATGATAAGGAGTTGTATGCCTTAGTACGGGCTTTGAAAACATTGCAACACTACCTTTATCCCAAGGAATTTGTCATTCATAGTGACCATGAGTCCCTCAAATATATCAAGGGGCAAGGCAAGCTTAACAAAAGGCATGCGAAGTGGGTGGAATTCCTAGAGCAATTTCCTTATGTTATTAAACATAAAAAGGGAAAAGGTAATACTGTAGCCGATGCTCTTTCTCGGCATCATGATTTACTTTCTATGCTTGAAACAAAATTGATTGGTATTGAATGTTTGAAAAGCATGTATGAAAATGATGAAACTTTTGGAGAAATTTTTAAAAATTGTGATAAATTTTCAGAAAATGGTTTCTTTAGACATGAAGGCTTTCTTTTCAAAGAAAACAAATTGTGTGTGCCTAAATGTTCTACAAGAAACTTGCTTGTTTGTGAAGCACATGAAGGAGGTTTAATGGGGCATTTTGGGGTCCAAAAGACTCTAGAAACATTGCAAGAACATTTTTATTGGCCTCATATGAAAAAGGATGTGCAGAAATTTTGTGATCATTGCATTGTATGTAAAAATGCAAAGTCAAAGGTAAAGCCTCATGGATTGTATACTCCATTGCCAATTCCGGAGTATCCTTGGATTGATTTATCCATGGATTTTGTTTTGGGGCTGCCAAAAACAAGCAGTGGTAGAGATTCCATTTTTGTTGTCGTTGATAGGTTTTCTAAAATGGCTCATTTTATTCCATGTAAAAAAGTTGATGATGCTTCCCATGTGGCTGATTTGTTTTTCAAGGAGATTGTGAGACTCCATGGTTTGACAAGGAGCATTGTTAGTGATAGGGACTCTAAGTTCCTAAGCCATTTTTGGAGGACTATGTGGGGCAAGTTGGGCACTAAATTGTTATTTTCAACCACTTGTCACCCACAAACCGATGGGCAAACGGAAGTTGTTAATAGGACATTGGGAACTTTGCTTAGGATAGTTTTGAGGAAGAACTTAAAAACTTGGGAAGCTTGTTTACCCCATGTTGAGTTTGCTTACAATAAAGCTGTTCATAGCACTACTAATTGTTCTCCTTTTGAAGTTGTTTATGTTTTTAACCCACTAACTTCTCTTGATCTTTTGCCTATGCCTAATGTTTCTATTTTTAAGCATAAAGAAGGTCAAGTAAAGGCGGTCTATGTGAAGAAGCTTCATGAGAGAGTCAAAGATCAAATTGACAGGAAAAATAAAAGCTATGCTAAACAAGCCAACAAAGGGAGAAAGAAGGTTGTCTTCGAACCTGGAGATTGGGTTTGGGTGCACATGAGAAAAGAAAGGTTTATGGAACAAAGGAAATCAAAGCTTCAACCAAGGGGAGATGGACCATTTTAAGTGCTTGAAAGAATCAATGACAATGCTTACAAAGTTGAGCTACCCAGTGAGTATAATGTTAGTTCCACCTTCAATGTCTCTGACTTATCTCTTTTTGATGCAGATGGAGAATCCAATTTGAGGACAAATCCTTCTCAAGAGGGAGAGAATGATGAGGACATGACCAAGAGCAAGGGCAAGGATCCACTTGAAGGACTTGGAGGACCTATGACAAGGGCTAGAGCAAGGAAAGCCAAGGAAGCTCTTCAACAAGTGCTGTTCATACTATTTGAATACAAGCCCAAGTTTCAAGGAGAAAAGTCCAAGGTTGTGAGTTGTATCATGGCCCAAATGGAGGAGGACTAAATGGCACCACTTTGTCTCAATTTTAGAGTGTTTAGTTTGTCTAAATAATTGCCCAATCCTTGTAAAGTTGGCTGACCAAAAATATGTTTTGGGTTAATCAACTAAAAGGGCTTTAGTTAGGTTTAGTTCAAGTTATAATAAGGGCCCAATTGGCAACCTAGGCATCAGCCTTTTGGGAGCCCTTGAATCTTGCCAATTTCCCATCCTTTTCTTAATCAATTTCCAAATTTTCCATCAAGGTTTAATGCTAGACGATCCTAAGTCAACCCTTGTGCAATGAAGGTTCATATCAGTTTCGGCAGAGATTGGTCCGCTCTCATTTATTCGTCCTAGATTTCACATTAGCCGACCTCGGTAAGAAAAAATTCTTTGCAAAAATTGATCAAATAAAATCTTAGCAATGTCATGCAAGAAAAATGACCGGTCGAGTTCTCCCAAAAGGCATCACATGATGACATCAACCGAACATTTCCATATTGTCAACATCAAAAATTAGTTGGGAATTGAACCAAAAAACCATCGCCGACATCGGTCGTAAAATAATCGCGACTGATATTTGTCGAGAAACCTCATCGGAAATCTTCGCCGGACTATGGTGGTTTTTAAGCCAACAGTGTGCAATTCTATTTTACCAACACAGACCGGTAATGTTTTTTGTACAGTCTAGGAAACTTTGTTGTTTGATGTCACTAAAAAAATTTACCATACAGGTCGACCAGGGTTATTCGTGTTGACTCAACCGTGGTTGTGTTTCGGCAGACATTGGTTTGCTCTCATTTATTTGACCTAGAAAAAATTAGCCGACTTCGATAAGAAAAAATGTTTTGTGGAAACTGATCAAAAAAAATCCTAGCCGACGTCATGCAAGAAAGATGACCGGTGGAGGTCTCCCAAAAAGCATCACATGATGATGTCAACCGAACATTTCCAAATGGTCATCATAAAAAATTAGTCGGGAATTGAACAAAACAATACCATAGCTGACATTTGCCGTAAAATAGCCCCGACTTATATTTCTCGAGAAAGCTCATCGGAAATCTTGGCCAAAGTATGGTGGTTTTTAAGCTGACAGTGTGCAATTCTATTTTACCAACACAGGCCGGTAATGTTTTTTGTACGGTCGAGGAAATTTTATTGTTTGATGTCGCTAAAAAAGTTTACCATCTGATATAAACCTTCATTGCACAAAGGCTGACTTAGGATCGTCTAGGATTTAACCTTGATGGAAAATGCGGCAATTGATTAAGGAAAGGATGAAAAATTGGCAAGATTTAAGGGTTGGGCGGTGGCTAATTTCGTGGGCCTTAATAAGGTGGTTCTTGGTATAAAATAGAAGAACGAGATGATAAAACGTAGGTTACGTGGTGGCTAGACAAAAATATAGAAATGGCAATAACTCAAGCTACAAGGCTCCAAATGAGGTGATTCCAAAACGAAGTGAAAGATTTTGTTTTGAAATTCAATTTAGGCTAAAGAATCACTTAATTTGAGCGCGTAAAATGGGAGTTATGGCCACGAGATAATTCTGGGCAGAAGTTGATGAGAATCATGAAACTGGCCAAATACATGCTAAAGGCCCAAGTGGAGAAGGACGAAGGCCCAAGTGGAGAAGGACAAAGCCCCCGAGTGGAGAAGGATGAAGGCCCAAGTGGAGAAGGATGAAGGCCCAGAGGCAGAGACACTATCAAGACTATTAATTGTTGCTGAAGGCCCAAACTAATTTGAAGGCCCAAGTTAAATAAGTTTTTAGTTATAATTTATTTTTATTGTAATTTTGGCCCAAACTGTTTAGAAGGCCCATGTCTATTTTTATCTTTTTGTTCAGCTACACTATAAGTATTGGTTTTTGTTTTGAATAAAAAAACTTTTGGCATTTGATAAAATTTGGTGAGAGTTTCTCTTTGGGTTCCTTGTTGAACCAATATCAGACTTATCAAGGTAATCCTTGTGGCGTCTACCCTGACTTATCTTCCTTCACTAGAAGTGGCGTCTACCAAGACTTATCTTCCTTCACCGGAAGTGGCGTCTACCCTAACTTATCTTCCTTCACCGGAAGTGGCGTCATCAAAACCTTCGTAGCCTGTATCAAACGATCTGCCCCATAAGATTCACATTTGATAAAATTTGGTGAGAGTTTCTCTCTGGGTTCCTTGTTGAACCAATATCAGACTTATCAAGGTAATCCTTGTGGCATCTACCCTGACTTATCTTCCTTAACTGGAAGTGGTGTCTACCCTGACTTATCTTCCTTCAGTGGAAGTGGCGTCTACCCGGACTTATCTTCCTTCACCGGAAGTGGCGTCTACCCGGACTTATCTTCCTTCACCGGAAGTGGCGTCTACCCGGACTTATCTTCCTTCACCGGAAGTGGCGTCATCCAAACCTCCGTAGCCTGTATCAAGCGATCCGCTCCTACTCAGGTTCACATCATTTGGTATCAGAGCTTTGGCTCTTGATACAGGTTCTATCCTATCCTATCCTATTTTTTTTTCTTCGTAATTTGTCTAGGTTTGTGTTTTTGTCCTTGTTCTATTATTTGTGTTCTTGTTTACATCTTGTTTCGTTCTTGTTTGCGTCTTGTTTTCTGTTATTTGCGTTCTTGTTCTTGTTCTTGTCACATTCTTGTTCTTGTTTCTTGTGTCTTTCAGACTTTGTGTCAAAAAAAAAAATATGTTTGAGTTTTTGTTTCTTGTTCTTGTGCCTGTCATATTGTATTCTGTCTTTTGTTCATAACTTTTGTTTTAGCCTATTCGAATTCTGTTTGGGGTAAAAATTGCCTAATTGCCGAATTGCTAAATTGTCAAATTTTCCTAATGATGATTGCCTATTGAACAAATTCTAATAGCTGGACGTCTGAAAAAAAACAAAAAAAAAGAAACGAAAAAAAGAAAGAAAGAAAGAAAAAAAAGGAAATAGTTGCAAAAAAAAAAGTTGCAAAAATTTTGAAAAAAAAAGTGGGTGTTTGATCTTTGAACACGAAATTGAGGCATTTAGAGGTGTTTTTTTGAAAGAAAATCGTGGAACAAATCCCCTTATCTAGATTCTCCTCTGAATTCTGAGCGTTTTGATATATAGTGGGCCTCAAACGGACAACCATAGCAAAAGTTATGAGCATTTGAAGTTTACTTGTCATATCTGTTATCATATCTATTATCCTATCTGTTATCTTATTTGCTATCATATCTGTTATCCAAATTAAATCTAATTTGTTATCCAAATCTGATCTATTATCCAAATCAAATCAAATCAATTTTTTTTATCCAAATCAGATTTGTTATCCAAATCTAATTTGTTATCCAAATCAAATCCAATCTGCTATCCAAATCAAGTCCAAGTTGTTATCCCAAATCAAATCTGTTACTGTGATAATTATATTGTCTTTCCTTTTATTTTATATTACCTTGTGTGTCTAATTCGGTCCATCCAGCAACTTAAGAGGGAGTGAGTGGTAAAAGGCAAGAGTGAAAACATCACACAAAAGCCTATATTGAGAGCATCAAACACGAGTGAACTACCATCAAAGAGAGAAACACGTGAGTAGAGTGTGGTGAGGTTCTGAATTTTTTTTTTAATTTACTGCAAAATTCTTTGTTCCTTAATCATGGCAAGAGCTGGTGACAATGGTGGTGTATATCATCAACTGGATGAATCTCAACCCTTATTTCTGGACGCGTGGACTACACAAATGCAACGTTTGCTGAACCGTAACAAAGAAGAGCCCTACAGACGAATAGCCAAATCTTCCTCATTTACTCTTAAACCTCTATCCCCTAGAGAAGTGTGTGATGACCAAATCAGAATGGGAAAAAAGAGAGAACAAGAGAAAGAAAATAGTGAGGCACCACAAAGGAATATGAAAAAGAAGAGTGATACACCCGAGGAAAAGAGTGATACACATAAGAGAGAGAGTGATACACATGAGAGAAAATTTAATTATTTTGCAGAGGCGAGTGAAGTGAGGAAAGTGTTACCTGCTCATGAACCACTCAATCTACAGTATTGCAAAGACAGTAAAATTTCTACTGATAATTCTAATGAGTTTACTATTTCTATTTCTCCTAGTGTTCAACCATTATTGCAGGAATTTAAAAATGTCTTTCCTAAGGAGATTCCTCATGGACTACCACCTTCAAGAGGCATAGAACATCAAGTTGATCTCCTCCCCGGTGCTTCATTGCCTAACAGGCCAACTTACAAAAGCAATCCCCAAGAGACTCAACGTAAGGATGCACATGCCAAAGTTGAGTATGTGAAAAGATTGTATGACCAAGTGAAGGTGCAAATTGCAAAGAAGAATGAAAACTATGCCAAGCAAGCCAACAAGAAAAGGAAGGAAGTGGTACTTGAACCCGGTGATGATCTTGGACATTTGAGGACAAATGTTTTCCAAGAAGAAAGGAATGATGAGAATCATGAAACTGGCCAAATACAGGCTAAAGGCCCAAGTGGAGAAGGACGAAGGCCCAAGTGGAGAAGGACAAAGCCCCCGAGTGGAGAAGGATGAAGGTCCAAGTGGAGAAGGATGAAGGCCTAGAGGCAGAGACACTATCAAGACTATTAATTGTTGCTGAAGGCCCAAACTAATTTGAAGGCCCAAGTTAAATAAGTTTTTAGTTATAATTTATTTTTATTGTAATTTTGGCCCAAACTGTTTAGAAGGCCCATGTCTATTTTTATCTTTTTGTTCAGCTACACTATAAGTATTGGTTTATGTTTTGAATAAAAAACTTTTGGCATTTGATAAAATTTGGTGAGAGTTTCTCTCTAGGTTCCTTGTTGAACCAATATCAGACTTATCAAGGTAATCCTTGTGGCGTCTACCCTGACTTATCTTCCTTCACTGGAAGTGGCGTCTACCCTGACTTATCTTCCTTCACTAGAAGTGGCGTCTACCCAGACTTATCTTCCTTCACCGGAAGTGACGTCTACCCTGACTTATCTTCCTTCACCGGAAGTGGCATCATCAAAACCTTCGTAGCCTGTATCAAATGATCCGCCCCGTAAGATTCACATTTAATAAAATTTGGTGAGAGTTTCTCTCTGGGTTCCTTGTTGAACCAATATCAGACTTATCAAGGTAATCCTTGTGGCGTCTACCCTGACTTATCTTCCTTCACTAGAAGTGGCATCTACCCTGACTTATCTTCCTTCACTGGAAGTGGCGTCTACCCGGACTTATCTTCCTTCACTAGAAGTGGCGTCTACTCGGACTTATCTTCCTTCACCGGAAGTGGCGTCTACCCTGACTTATCTTCCTTCACCGGAAGTGGCGTCATCCAAACCTCCGTAGCCTGTATCAAGCGATCCGCTCCTACTCAGGTTAACATCAAAAGTGGATTTTCTGGAATTGTGGTTTAAAAGAACAAGGTTGAAGATGAAAGGAAAGAATCACTCTTTCCGGCGAGGGAAACACACAAAGGTTGTGAAAGTCCTTTGATATAGCCAGGGTGTTTTTGAATCACTAAAGAATTTAGGAGAATCACTCTCACTAAGATAAAAAAAAGATAAACTCTAATTTTTTGAATAAAACTCAACTTGTGTTTATTCATAAAATGGTTCAGCTTATATAGAAGCTTTCCATCAAATTTTAATGCCACTAACCTAGAAATTAAAAGAACTTAATGCCACTAACCTAGGGAATTAAAAGAACTTAATGGCTAAGTGTAACTGAAATTGTGGCAACCAAAAGTTACCCCCAACAACCATCAAGCCAGCCACTATTTGGTCTCCCAAAAGGCTGATGCCTAGGTTGCCAATTGGGCCCTTATTATAACTTGAACTAAACCTAACTAAAGCCCTTTTAGTTGATTAACCCAAAACATATTTTTGGTCAGCCAACTTTACAAGGATTGGGCCATTATTTAAACAAACTAAACACTCTAAAATTGAGACAAAGTGGTGCCATTTAGTCTTCCTCCATTTGGGCCATGATACAACTCACAACCTTGGACTTTTCTCCTTTAAACTTGGACTTGTATTCAAATAGTATGGACAACACTTGTTGAAGAGCTTCCTTGACTTTCCTTGCTCTAGCCCTTCTCATAGGTCCTCCAATCCCTTGAAATGGATCCTTGCCCTTGCTCTTGGTCATGTCCTCATCATTCTCTCCCTCTTGAGAAGGATTTGTCCTAAAAAATGGAATAAAATGAGCCATTTTAGAAAACCTATCAACAACCACTGCCTGTTTTTGGCAGCCCCAAAACAAAATCCATGGATAAATAAATCCAAGGATACTCCGGAATTGGCAATGGAGTATACAATCCACGAGGCTTTATCTTAGACTTTGCCTTTTTACATACAATGCAATGTTCACAAAATTTCTGCACATCCTTTTTCATATGAGGCCAATAAAAATGTTCCTGTAATGTTTCTAGAGTCTTTTGGACCCCAAAATGCCCCATTAAACCTCCTTCATGTGCTTCACAAACAAGCAAATTTCTTGTAGAACATTTAGGCACACACAATTTGTTTTCTTTGAAAAGAAAGCCTTCATGTCTAAAGAAACCATTTTCTGAAAATTTTTCACAATTTTTAAAAATTTCTCCAAAAGTTTCATCATTTTCATACATGCTTTTCAAACATTCAAGACCAATCAATTTTGTTTCAAGCATAGAAAGTAATGCATGAAGCTGAGAAAGAGCATCGGCTACAATATTACCTTTTTCCTTTTTATGTTTGATAACATAAGGGAATTGCTCTAGGAATTTCACCCACTTGGCATGCCTTTTGTTAAGATTACCTTGTCCCTTGATATATTTAAGGGACTCATGGTCACTATGAATGACAAATTCCTTGGGATAAAGGTAGTGTTGCCATGTTTTCAAAGCCCGTACTAAGGCATACAACTCCTTGTCATAAGTTGAATAGTTAAGGGTAGGACTACTTAACTTTTCACTAAAATAAGCAATTGGATGGCCTTCTTGCATCAACATAGCACCAATCCCAACATTTGAAGCATCACACTCAAGTATGGGGGCATTAGTTAGCTTTTGCTTAAGAACATTGAAAGCTTCTTCTTGTTTCTCTCCCCAAAACGAACATTTTTCTTGAGCACTTCATTGAGAGGTGCTGCCAATGTACTAAAATCCTTCACAAATCGTCTATAAAAACTTGCTAAGCCATGAAAACTCCTCACCTTGGTCACAGACTTTAGTGTAGGCCATTCTTGAATAGCCCTAACCTTCTCCTCATCAACTTGCACTCCTTTTGAACTTACTACAAATCCAAGAAACACAACATGGTTAGTACAAAAGATGCATTTTTCAAGATTGACATACAATTGTTCTTCTCTAAGCACACACAAGACAGATTTTAAATGATCAATATGTAAATCAAGTGAAGTGCTATAGATAAGAATATCATCAAAGTAAACCACAAAAAACTTTCCTATGAACTCTCTCAAGATATGGTTCATTAATCTCATGAAAGTGCTAGGAGCGTTAGTTAGGCCAAAAGGCATAACCAACCATTCATACAAAACCATATTTTTTTTTAAAAGCAGTTTTCCATTCATCCCCTTCTCTAATCCTAATTTGATTGTATCCACTTTTTAAATCGATTTTAGAGAAGTAACATGCACCATGCAATTCATCAAGCAAATCATCCAGCCTAGGTATAGGATGCCTATATTTAATGGTGATGTTATTAAGGGCTCTACAATTTGAACACATGCGCCATGTCCCATCCTTTTTAGGGACCAAAATCACCGGGTCAACACAAGGACTCATACTATCTCTTACCCAACCTTTGCTAATGAGTTCATCCACTTGTCTTTGAATCTCTTTGGTTTCTTGTGGATTACTTGTATAAGCTGGCCAATTGGGAAAAGAAGCTCCCAGAATGAGATCAATTTGATGCTCAATTCCCCTCAAAGGTGGTAGTCCACTTGGCACATTTGATGGAAACATGTCTTCAAAATCCTGCAAAAGAGTTTTAACACTAGAAGGCACTTCAAAATCATCAAAAGTGTTAGTGGTCAAAATCTAATTTTTGCAAAACAAGATGTATAGTGACTGTTTAGCACAAAACAACCTCTTGACCTCACTTTTTGTGGCTAAATAGCTCTCCCTCACTTCAAGTGTTTCACTCTTCTTTTTTTCACTCTTTTTCCTCTCAAGTGTTTCTCTCTTTTTCTCACTCTCAAGTGGTTTGCTCACTTTTTCTTTTTCTCTTTTCTCTTGAAGAAGTTTTTCTCTCATTTTCTTTTGATCCTCACACACTTCTTGTGGACTCAATGGTTTGAGCACAATCTTTTTGTCTTGGTGCATGAAAGAGATCTTGTTGGTGTAACCGTCATGATTGGCTCTTTTATCAAATTGCCATGGTCTCCCCAAAAGTAAGCGACTGGCCTCCATAGGAACAACATCACAAAGTACCTTATCATTGTATTTCCCAATGGAAACATCCACTTCAACTTGCTGCCTTACTTGTACCTCCCCATCCTTACTAAGCCATTGAAGTTTGTATAGCCTAGGATGTGGTTTAGTAGCTAAATTTAGCTTTGACACTAATCTAGCACTAGCCACATTGGTGCAACTACCTCCATCAATGGTCACCATGCACACCTTGCCATTGATTAAACATCTAGCGTGAAAGATGTTTTCTCTTTGGCTCTCCTCCTCATGCTTCAATTGACCACCAAGTAATCGTCTAATCATCAACAAATCTCCCTCTGGAGTCTCCTCTTCCTCGACGTACTCACTCTCCTCTTCCTCTTCAACATCGGATTCACTTATATATTCTCCATCTCTAAGAACCATGGACCTTTTGTTAGGGCACTCATAAGCATAGTGTCCTTGGCCTTGGCACTTGAAACACTTCACATCTCTACTCTTTTAGAGGGTTCCTCTTGGGACTTGAGCGAGTCGTTGATGGGGTAGGTGTGGAACTACTAGAAGTAGCAGCCTCATCTTTCTTACCTTTGTCTTTCCAACTAGAAGAACCAAAGTTGGTAAAACTCCTTTTAGCCACTCCTTTCCTTTTTAATTGTTTCTCTACTTGGATTGCTTTGTGAAGCAAGTCATCCATTTCAACAAACTCCTGCAACTCAACAATATCACGGATATCATTAGTCAAACCATTAAGAAGTTGGCTAATGTTTTCTAGGCCCGAATAAATGAGAGCAAACCAACGTCTACCGAAACACAACCACAACTGAGTTCGCCCGAATAACCCTGGCTGACCTGGATGATAAACTTTTTCAGTGACATCAAACAATAAAGATTCCTCGACCGTACAAAAAACATTACCGGCCCACGTTTTGTAAAATAGAATTGCACACTGTTGGCTTAGAAACCATCATAGTTCGGCGAAGATTTCCGGGGAGCTTTCCCGAGAAATATCAGTCGGGATTATTTTACGACCGATGTCGGCTATGGTATTTTTTGTTTTATTCCCGACTAATTTTTTATGATGAACATTTGGAAATGTCCGGTTGACGTCACCATGTGATGCCTTTTGGGATACCTCGACCGATCATCTTTCCTGCACGATGTCAGCTACGATTTTTTAGGATCAGTTTCCGCAAAGCATTTTTTCTTACCGAAGTCGGCTAATGTTTTCTAGGCCCGAATAAATTAGAGCAGACCAATGTCTGTCGCTACACAACCGCGGTTGAGTCAGCACAAATAACCCTTGCCGACCTGGATGGTACATTTTTTTAGGGACACCTAACAACCAAATTTCCTCGACCGTACAACAAAAATTACCGTTCGGCATTGGTAAAATAAAATTGCACAATGCCGGCTGAAAAACAATCATTTTGGGAGTAAGATTTCTTCGGGTGAGTTTCTCGACAAATATCAGTCGGGGCTATTTTACGAACGATGCCGAGTATAGTTTTATTTGTTTGATTCCCGATTAATTTTTTATGATGGCGTGTAGGAAATATTCGGTTCACGTCATCATGTGATGCCTTTTGGGAGACCTCGACCCGTCGTCATCTTTCTTGCACAACGTCGCCTAGGATTTTATTCGATCAATTCTCGTGAAGTATTTTTTCATTCAGAGGTCGGGTAGTGTTTTCCAGGCCGAATAAATGAGAGCGGACCGATGTCTGCCGAAACACAACCGCGGTTAAGTTCGCCCAAATAACCCTGGAGGATGATAAACTTTTTCAGCGACATCAAACAATAAAATTTCCTCGACCGAACAAAAAACATTACCGGCCTACGTTGGTAAAATAGAATTGCACACTGTCGGCTTAAAAACCACCATACGTTGGCCAAGATTTCCAGTAAGCTTTCTCAAGAAATATAAGTCGGGGCTATTTTATGAAATATAAGTCCCTACTAATTTTTTATGGTGACCATTTGGAAATATTCGGTTGACGTCATCATGTGATGCCTTTTGGGAGACCTCGACTATTCATCTTTCCTGCACGATGTCGGCTAGGATTTTTTCCGATCAGTTTCCGCAAAGCATTTTTTCTTACCGAAGTCGGCTAATGTTTTCTAGGCCCGAATAAATGAGATCAGACCAATGTCTACAGAAACACAAGCACGGTTGAGTCCGCAAGAATAACCCTGGCCGACCTGTATGGTAAATTCTTTTAATGACATCAAACAGTAAAGTTTCCTCGACCGTACAAAAAACATTACCGGCCTGCGTTGGTAAAATAGAATTACACACTGTCGGCTTAGAAACCACCATAGTCCGGCGAAGATTTCCGATGAGTTTTGTCGACAAATATCAGTTGGGATTATTTTACGAACGATGTCGGCTACGGTATTTTTTGGTTTAATTGCCAACTAATGTTTGATGATGACAATTACAAAAAGTTCGGTTGAGGTCACCATGTGATGCCTTTTAGGAGACCTCGACCGGTCATCTTTCCTGCACGACGTCGGCTAGGATTTTATTCGATCAATTTCCGCAAAGCATTTATTCTTGGTCGGCTAATGTTTTCTAGGCCGAATAAATTAGAGCAAACCAATGTCTACCGAAACACAACCACGGTTGAGTCAGCATGAATAACCCTGGCCGACCTGTATGGTAAATTTTTTTAGTGACATCAAACAATAAAGTTTCCTCGACCATTCAAAAAACATTACCGGCCTGCATTGGAAAAATAGAATTGCACACTATCGGCTTAGAAACCACCATAGTCCGGCGAAGATTTCCGATCAGGTTTCTCGATAAATATCAGTCTGGATTATTTTACGACCGATGTCGGCTATGGTATTTTTCGGTTCAATTCCCGAGTAATGTTTGATTTTGACAATTAGGAAAAGTTTGGTTAAGGTCACCATGTCATGCCTTTTGGGAGACCTCGACCGGTCATCTTTCTTGCACGACATCGGCTAGGATTTTATTCGATCAATTTCCGCAAAGCATTTATTCGGCTAATGCTTTCTAGGCCGAATAAATGAGAGCGGACCAATGTCTGCTGAAACACAACCACGGTTGATTTCGCACGAATAACCCCGCCGACCTGGATGGTACATTTTTCTAGGGACACCAAACAACCAAATTTCCTCGCGTGAGGTGTCTCGACAAATATCAGTCGGGGCTATTTTATGAAGGATGTCGGGTATAGTTTTTTTTATTTGATTCCCGAATAATTTTTTTTGATGGCGAGTAGCAAATGTTCAATTCACGTCATCATGCGATGCCTTTTGGGAGACCTCGACCCGTCGTCATCTTTCTTGCACGACGTCGCCTAGGATTTTATTCGATCAATTCTCGTGAAGTATTTTTTCATACAGAGGTCGGGTAGTGTTTTCTAGGCCGAATAAATGAAAGCGGACCGATGTCTGCCGAAACACAACCGCGGTTGAGTTCGCCCGAATAACCCTGGCGGGTGATAAACTTTTTCAGCAACATCAAACAATAAAATTTCCTCGACCGAACAAAAAACATTACCGGCCTCCGTTGGTAAAATAGAATTGCACACTGTCGGCTTAAAAACCACCATACATTGGCCAAGATTTCCGGTAAGCTTTCTCGAGAAATATAAGTCGGGGCTATTTTATGAAATATAAGTCCCGCCTAATTTTTTATGGAGACCATTTCGAAATGTTCGGTTGACGTCATCATGTGATGCCTTTTGGGAGACCTCGACTGGTCATCTTTCCTGCACGACGTCGGCTAGGATTTTTTCCGATCAGTTTCCACAAAGCATTTTTTCTTACCGAAGTCGGCTAATGTTTTCTAGGCCCAAATAAATGAGATCAGACCAATGTCTGCCGAAACACAACCACGGTTGGGTCCGTAAGAATACTGGCCGACCTGTATGGTAAATTCTTTTACTGACATCAAATAGTAAAGTTTCCTCGACCGTACAAAAAACATTATCGGCCTGCGTTGGTAAAATAGAATTACACACTGTCGGCTTAGAAACAACCATAGTCCGGCGAAGATTTCCGATGAGGTTTGTCGACAAATATCAGTTGGGATTATTTTAGAACCGATGTCGGCTACGGTATTTTTTGGTTCAATTGCCGACTAATGTTTGATGATGACAATTACGAAAAGTTCGGTTAAGGTCACCATGTGATGCCTTTTAGGAGACCTCGACCGGTCATCTTTCCTGCACGACGTCGGCTAGGATTTTATTCGATCAATTTCCGCAAAGCATTTATTTTTACCGGGGTCGGCTAATGTTTTCTAGGCCGAATAAATGAGAGCGGACCAATGTCTGCTGAAACACAACCATGGTTGATTTCGGACGAATAACCCCGGCGACCTGGATGGTACATTTTTCTAGGGACACCAAACAACCAAATTTCCTCGGGTGAGGTGTCTCGACAAATATCAGTCGGGGCTATTTTACGAACGATGTTGGGTATAGTTTTATTTGTTTGATTCCCGATTAATTTTTTATGATGGCGTGTAGGAAATATTCGGTTCACGTCATCATGTGATGCCTTTTGGGAGACCTCGACCCGTCGTCATCTTTCTTGCACAACGTCGCCTAGGATTTTATTCGATCAATTCTCGTGAAGTATTTTTTCATTCAGAGGTCGGGTAGTGTTTTCCAGGCCGAATAAATGAGAGCGGACCGATGTCTGCCGAAACACAACCGCGGTTAAGTTCGCCCAAATAACCCTGGAGGATGATAAACTTTTTCAGCGACATCAAACAATAAAATTTCCTCGACCGAACAAAAAACATTACCGGCCTACGTTGGTAAAATAGAATTGCACACTGTCGGCTTAAAAACCACCATACGTTGGCCAAGATTTCCAGTAAGCTTTCTCAAGAAATATAAGTCGGGGCTATTTTATGAAATATAAGTCCCTACTAATTTTTTATGGTGACCATTTGGAAATATTCGGTTGACGTCATCATGTGATGCCTTTTGGGAGACCTCGACTGGTCATCTTTCCTGCACGACGTCGGCTAGGATTTTTTCCGATCAGTTTCCACAAAGCATTTTTTCTTACCGAAGTCGGCTAATGTTTTCTAGGCCCAAATAAATGAGATCAGACCAATGTCTGCCGAAACACAACCACGGTTGGGTCCGTAAGAATACTGGCCGACCTGTATGGTAAATTCTTTTACTGACATCAAATAGTAAAGTTTCCTCGACCGTACAAAAAACATTATCGGCCTGCGTTGGTAAAATAGAATTACACACTGTCGGCTTAGAAACAACCATAGTCCGGCGAAGATTTCCGATGAGGTTTGTCGACAAATATCAGTTGGGATTATTTTAGAACCGATGTCGGCTACGGTATTTTTTGGTTCAATTGCCGACTAATGTTTGATGATGACAATTACGAAAAGTTCGGTTAAGGTCACCATGTGATGCCTTTTAGGAGACCTCGACCGGTCATCTTTCCTGCACGACGTCGGCTAGGATTTTATTCGATCAATTTCCGCAAAGCATTTATTTTTACCGGGGTCGGCTAATGTTTTCTAGGCCGAATAAATGAGAGCGGACCAATGTCTGCTGAAACACAACCATGGTTGATTTCGGACGAATAACCCCGGCGACCTGGATGGTACATTTTTCTAGGGACACCAAACAACCAAATTTCCTCGGGTGAGGTGTCTCGACAAATATCAGTCGGGGCTATTTTACGAACGATGTTGGGTATAGTTTTTTTTTGTTTGATTCCCGAATAATTTTTTTTGATGGCGAGTAGCAAATATTCGGTTCACGTCATCATGTGATGCCATTGGGGAGACCTCGACCCGTTGTCATCTTCCTTGCACGACGTCGCCGAGGATTTTTTTCGATCTATTTTGGTGAAGTATTTTTTCTTACAGAGGTTGGGTAGTGTTTTATAGGCTGAAAAAATGAGATCGGACCGATGTCTGCTGAAACACAACCGCGGTTGAGTTTGCCCGAATAACCCTGGCTGACCTGGATGATCAACTTTTTCAGTGACATCAAAAAGGAAAATTGCCTCGACCGTACAAAAAAATTACCGGCCTGCGTTGGTAAAATAGAATTGCACAATGTCGGCTTAAAAACCACCATACTTTGGCCTAGATTTCCGGTGAGCTTTCTCGAGAAATATAAGTCGTGGCTATTTAACGAAATATAAGTCCCGACTAATTTTTTTTATGACCATTTGGAAATTTTCGGTTGACGTCACCATGTGATGCCTTTCGGGAGACGTCGACCGGTCATCTTTCCTGCACGACGTCGGCTAGGATTTTTTTCGATCAATTTCCGCAATGCATTTTTTCTTACCGAAGTCGGCTAATGTTTTCTAGGCCGGAATAAATTAAAGCAGACCAATTTCTGCCAAAACACAGCCACGGTTGAGTTCGCACGAATAACCCAGCCGACCTGGATGGTACATTTTTCTAGGGACACCAAAAAACCAAATTTCCTCGACCGTACAACATAAATTACCGTTCGGCGTTGGTAAAATAAAATTTCACAATGCCGACTGAAAAACAATCATTCTAGGAACAAGATTTCTTCAGGTGAGGTTTCTCGACAAATATCAGTCGGGGCTATTTACGAACGATGTCAGGTATAGTTTTTTTTTTGTTTGATTCCCGAATAATTTTTTATGATGGCGAGTAGGAAATATTCGGTTCACGTCATCATGTGATGCCTTTTGGGAGACCTCGACCTGTCATCATATTTCTTTCACAACGTCGCCTAGGATTTTTTCGATCAATTTTCCTGAAGTATTTATTCTTACAGAGGTCGGGTAGTGTTTTCTTGGCCGAAAAAATGAGAGCGGACCGATGTCTGCCGAAACACAACCGCAGTTGAGTTCGCCCAAATAACCCTGACTGACATGGATGATAAACTTTTTCAGCGACATCTGTGGCGTCCCCAAAATAATGACTGGTTTGATGGTAATAATCTAAATAACAAAAACCATGGTAAATTTTTTTTTCTTCTTTTTCTTTTTCATTTCTTTCTCTTTTCACCATAACTAGGTTTAGAAGGAAAATCCTCACTATAAAGTCCTGAATGGCCAGTTCACAACTCTATTCGGAGTCAATTCTTTCTTACCGTTCATAATCTCTAAAACTAATTTGTTGTTTCAAAAGGAAGAATGTACCAGCCATTACTTTAGGTCGTCACATGAAAATAAAAGAATAAAATACGGTCGATAAACTCTTTTACAAATAAAGTTGCAAATGCTTTCTTCTCAAATAACAAGATTGATCATAAATACATTCATCATTTAAAGTTGTCCAAAATATGGGAGTTTTACAAAATATCTAGTGTCATCCAGAGCAAAGGTGTCCATAGTGGTGGCTTCAGCCACATGTATACAATCATCAAATTCCTATACATCAGGTCTACCCATACAAAAACAAAAGAGTAAACCTAACAGTCAGTCCTAGATACACCCACCCTCAAAAGTATACAAAACTAATCCGAAGAGCTGTCCACTATGATGAAGAGCCTCCGCTGATCGCCATCTCCCCCGGGCCACTATCCTCCGTAGAATCTGCCTCAGATGCCGACATGACTTCCTCGGGAGAATCCACCTCGAGAAGTGGATCCTCATCACCCTCTAGAAAGTCAAGAGCATCCACAGCAGGCTCAGGAGGTAGCTCCTCAAGATCCTCCTCAGGGTCTTCCTCGGATGACGTTACCTCGATCACTTGGACGGGCTCCACTAGACGATATGGTGTAGGCGTGGGTAGTATCCACTCCACCGTGCGCTGAAGCGTCCGTGCAGGTTCATCTGGATGCACCAAAGAAGTAGCCGTGAATCGAATGGTGCCCCGAAATCGGCACCTCGTGTTGCCTTCGAGGGTCTCCCAAGCTCCCTCTAGGCACTCCATCTCTACTCGATCACGGATTAGCTGCGCCGCCATCACGATCTACAAGAAAGAAAAGAAAGGGGTAGACTCTTTCACAAGAATCTAACTATGCCGCCGCACAATGCGTCTCATAACCACTACATGCAATTAAAAGGGGTATCTTAAGGCTTTTCATCTCTGGTAATCGATTACACAGACTTGGTAATCGATTACCAGAGGCTAAACTCGAATTACACAGCCTCAGAACATGAAATATGCAAAAATGCACTGTGTAATCGATTACACATACCTGGTAATCGATTACCAGTGACCCATTCCTCTGTGTAATCGATTACACAGACTGGTAATCGATTACCAGAGGCTCCCTTAGCTTCCTGATTTCGTTTTCAAGCCTGGTAATCGATTACACCCCCTTGGTAATCGATTACCAGAGACCATCTTAGCCTCCTGTCTTCATTTTTAAGCCTTGTAATCGATTACCCACCCTTGGTAATCGATTACCAGAGACCACAACCCATATATCACACATTTTTAAGCCTTGTAATCGATTACCCACCCTTGGTAATCGATTACCAGAGACCACAACCCATATATCACACAAAACTCACAGCTGGCCAGCCACCACAAGCCTCCTTGCTTTGTGGTCTTTGTTCCTTTTATCTGTTGACTGCCAGGAGCTCACCTGTTTAGGTACATCACAGGTTCTCACTGACCGACTATGCCCGGGTTGGGTCGGGATTGGTCAAGCTTGGTTTTGGGCAATAGCACCCCACCTGACGTCACCAAGGTCTCCTGACCCCCGCGACATATCTCTAGGTACCACTCTGTGGTCAACGAATAAAAGTAGGAAGTTTCACCCTTCTACACTTCCTCATCTCAAGCTTGTAGGATTATGGGGTACCCATCACATGTGGTACTAGGTGGCGGTCGGGCGATGGTGCACAACAAGTTTTCCACATCCACAATGCGCGCATAAACCCACCATCCCCTGTTGCCCACCTCCAACTAAGCTCACGTACTCCCACGTAGCCCATATCCTCGTTTCTCTCAACACCGGGTCCCCATCAATCCTCCCAAGCTTTCCCAACATCAAAGTAATACAACATTCAAACAGCACAAGCTATCACAGCCAAGCAAAACAGGGCAAAGGCAGAAAACTCTGCCCAAAACACCAACCAAATCACAGCTTTTCTCACTTAAAGACCCCAGTAACAATTTCTTCGTTCCGGTTCATTAACCGTTGGATCAACTCCAAAATTTTACTGGAAGTCTCTAGTACATAAGCCTACATTTTGACCGTTGGGATTTACTAGCAAACATCCAGAACTCATTCTGCACTACTCTTTCCACAGCCAATCACACACAAGCATTTTTCTGCACAAAGCCAAAATCCTGCTGCACCTATTTTGACAGCAAAATTCTGCATAAGTGCAGATTTCGAAAATCACACTTCCCCTCATCCAATCTTGCCCAAATCAAATCCTACAAGTCCCAAATCATGTATCAATCATGTCTAAACCAAAGCCAAGCTTCAAACCACTGCAACACAAAATCTAGGTGTCCAAAACCCCTCAATTTAATGGATTTTCTAGGCTTGAGAAGTGAAATTTAGAATGAGGTAAATTTGAAGCAAACTCTCACCTCACACAAGTCCATAACATCAATCTAAACTTGCTCAAACTGGATTTACACCTAAAATTCCACTGAATCAAAGTTTGACTCCTCAACACCCAATTTTGCCCTAGAAATGGCTCTTGGTTCACTTTGGTCATTTGTTTTTTTTCTCTCTAGCACAGTCCGAGCTTTCTCATAAGTCCTAAATGACATTTCAAGCTAGGATTAACTCACTTTAACCTCCATTTACCACAGAATTCAGATTTAACCTTTCAACTCTCAAAGCCTCACTCTTTTTCCACTCATAACATCACATTCTCACTTTCTAACCCTAGATTAACTCTACCCTTCACCTCTATCAGTTTTCCATAAGCAATTTCAGCATATAAACATCACAAACATCATCACAAAAACCCTAAAACAGAATGGGTATGTCTAACTCATCCAAACATGGCAAGTTCAACAAGCTTTCAACAAGAGTCTTCACAAATAACTATCATGAAGCAGAAAACTAACAAAACTACCCACCATATCTCCCAAAACCCCATACCCACGAAAATCAAAGGAGAAAGAAGTCCACCCAAACCTGAAGTTTCGAAGTCCCACTCGTAGACACGCACTTCACGACTCCGGAAATGCCCTCCTTTTGCAATTTGGAGCAGAAATGATGGCCAAAGGTTGAAGCTTTGTTTGGAGCTTCAATAGAGAATGAAGAAGAAGAGAATGGCAACGTGAGGGAGAGAGAGAGTTGTCTGAAATTTTTTTTTCTGCTGAGTGAAGAGAGAGAGAGTTGCTTTTTTATTTTAAAAAGGCTTTTTCCTCATTTCTTATTATTTTATTCAAGCTATGCCACATGTCTCCATTTGAGTGGAGCAAAAAGGGCCCACTTTCTCTTTTAATTGTGACCCATACTCAGCCACAAAAAGTGAGAAAAACCTGACCTTTGAAACGCTAAAATCCTGCCTCGGTTTGCATGCCGTTTCTCTGGTTCCAGTTCCTCGCGTTTCTCTGCGTCCGTCGGGGCCAGTTTTCGAAAGCAAGCAATATATATATCAAAACGCTCAGAATGAAACCCCGAGCATGGTTCAGAGGTTGGTTTCGTTAAATTCTAAGTCGCACGCAAAACGATGATTTTTAAACTAATTAATTAAGAATTAACCCATAACCTCCCAGTTATGGATTTCTCTTCCTTAATTAGCCTAACCCGCATATCTTGCCCCCACTATTCCTACTTCTATCAAGAACATATATGCATATACACTGAATAATACTTATATATATATATATATATATATATATATATATATATATATATATATATATATATAATCATTCAAAATACATCGTTTCCAAAAATTCCGGATAGAAATTTCCAGGATGTTACAACATCAAAAAATAAAATTGCCTCGACCGTACAAAAAACATTAGGGTTCGGCGTTAGTAAAATAAAATTGCACAATGCCACCTGAAAAACAATCATTCTGGGAACAAGATTTCTTAGGGTGAGGTTTCTCGACAAATATCAGTCGGGGCTATTTTACGAATGATGTCGGATATAGTTTTTTTTTGTTTGATTCACGAATAATTTTTTACTATGGCGAGAAGGAAATATTCGGTTCACGTCATCATGTGATGCCTTTGGGGAGACCTCGACCCGTCGTCATTTTTCTTGCACGACGTCGCCTAGGATTTTTTTCGATCAATTTTCATGAAGTATTTTTTCTTACAGAGGTCGGGTTGTGTTTTCTTGGCCAAAAAAATGAGAGGGGACCGATGCCTGACAAAACACAACCACGGTTGAGTTCGCCCGAATAACACTCGCCAACCTGAATGATAAACTTTTTCAGCGACATCAAACAATAAAATTGCCTCGACCGTATAAAAAACATTATCGGCCTGCGTTGGTAAAATAGAACTGCACACAGTCGGCTTAAAAATCACCATACTTTGGCCATGATTTCCGGTGAGCTTTCTCGAGAAATATAAGTCGGGGCTATTTTATGAAATATAAATCCCGACTAATTTTTTATGATGACCATTTGGAAATGTTCGGTTGACGTCACCATGTGATGCCTTTTGGGAGACCTCGACCGGTCATCTTTCCTGCACGACGTCGGCTAGGATGTTTTTCGATCAATTTCCGCAAAGCATTTTTTCTTACCGGGGTCGGCTAATGTTTTCTAGGCAGAATAAATGAGAGCGGACCAATGTTTTCCGAAACACAACCACGGTTGAGTTCGCACGAATACCCTGGCCGACCTGGATGGTACATTTTTCTAGGGACACCAAACAAGCAAATTTCCTCGACCGTTCAACAAAAATGACTGTTTGGCGTTGGTAAAATAAAATTGCACAATGCCGACTGAAAAACAATCATTCTGGGAAGAAGATTTCTTCGGGTGAGGTTTCTCGATAAATATCAGTTGGGGCTATTTTACGAACGATGTCGGGTATAGTTTTTTTTTATTTGTTCCCGAATAATTTTTTATGATGGCGAGTAGGAAATATTCGGTTCACGTCATCATGTGATGCCTTTTGGGAGACCTCGACCTATCGTCATCTTTCTTGCACGACGTCGCCTAGGATTTTTTTCGATCAATTTTCGTGGTGTATTTTTTCTTACAGAGGTCGGGTAGTGTTTTCTAGGCCGAAAAAATGAGAGCGGACCGATGTCTGCCGAAACATAACCGTGGTTGAGTTCGCCCGAATAACCCTGGCTGGCCTAGATGATAAACTTTTTCAGCAACATCAAACAATAAAATTGCATCGATCGTACAAAAAACATTACCGGCCTGCGTTGGAAAAATAGAATTGCAATCTGTCAGCTTAAAAACCACCATACTTTGGCCAAGATTTCCGGTGAGCTTTCTCGAGAAATATAAGTCGGGGCTATTTTACGAAATATAAGTCCCGACTAATTTTTTATGGTGACGATTTCGAAATGTACAGTTGACGTCATCATGTGATGCCTTTTGGGAGACCTCGACCCGTCATCTTTCCTGCACGACGTCGGCTAGGATTTTTTTGATCCGTTTCCGCAAAGAATTTTTTCTTACCGAAGTCGGCTAATGTTTTCTAGGCCCGAATAAATGAGAGCAGACCAATGTCTACCGAAACACAACCACGGTTGAGTCAGCACGAATAACCCTGATCGACCTGTATGTTAAATTTTTTTTGTGACATCAAACAATAATGTTTCCTAGACCATACAAAAAACATTACCGGCCTGCGTTGGTAAAATAGAATTGCACACTGTCGGCTTAGAAACCACCATAGATCGACGAAGATTTTCGATGAGGTTTCTCGACAAATATCAGTCGGGATTATTTTACGACCGAGTTCGGCGATGGTTTTTTGGTTCAATTCCCGACTAATTTTTTATGTTGACAGTTAGGAAACGTTCGGTTGATGTCATCATGTGATTCCTTTTGGGAGACCTCGACTGGTCATCTTTCCTGCACGACGTCGGCTAAGATTTTATTCGATCAATTTTCCGCAAAGCATTTATTCTTACTGGGGTCGGCTAATGTTTTCTAGGCCGAATAAATGAGAGGGGACCAATGTCTGCCGAAACACAACCACAGTTGAGTTCGCACGAATAACCCTAGCCGACCTGGATGGTACATTTTTTTAGGGACACCAAACAACCAAATTTCCTCGACCGTACAACAAAAATTACCGTTCGGCGTTCGTAAAATAAAATTGCACAGTGTCGCTGAAAACAATCATTCTAGGAGCAAGATTTCGGGTCAGGTTTCTCGACAAATATCAGTCGGGGCTATTTTACGAATGATGTCGGGTATAGTTTTTTTTGTTTGATCCTCGAGTAATTTTTTATGATGGCGAGTAAGAAATATTCGATTCACGTCATCATGTGACACCTTTTGGGAGACCTCAACCCGTCATCTTTCTTGCATGGCGTCGGCTATGATTTTTTTCAATCAATTTTCGTGAAGTATTTTTCCTTACAGCGGTCGGCTAATGCTTTCTGGCCAAAAAAATGAGAGCGGACCGATGTTGGCCGAAACACAACCGTGGTTGAGTTCGCAAGAAAAACCCTGGATGGTATACCTTTTTAGTGACATCAAACAATAAAATTGCCTTGACCGTACAAAAACTATTACCGGCCTGCGTTGGTAAAATAGAATTGCACACTGTCGGCTTAAAAACCACCATGCTTTGGCCAAGATTTCCGGTGAGCTTTCTCGAGAAATATAAGTCGGGGCTACTTTACGGAAAATGTCGGCTACGGTATTTTTTGTTCGAATCCTGACTAATTTTTTATGATGACCATTTGGAAATGTTCGGTTGACGTCATCATGTGATGCCTTTTGGGAGACCTCGACTAGTCATCTTTCTTGCACGACGTCGGCTAGGATTTTTTTCGATCAATTTCCGCAAAGCATTTTTTCTTATCGAAGTCGGCTAATGTTTTATAGGCCGAATAAATGAGAGCAGGCCAATGTCCACCGAAACACAACCACAGTTGAGTTAGCACAAATAACCCTGGCCGAAATGAGGTGATTCCAAAATGAAGTGAAAGGTCTCGTTCTGAGTTTCAATTTAGGATCAAGAATCACTTAATTTGAACGAGTAAAACGAGAGTTATGGTCACGAGATAATTCTAGGCATAATTGGATTTTCTGGAAATTGTGGTTTGAAGGAACAAGGTTGAAGATGAAATGGTGGAAGGAAAGAATCACTCTTGCCAGCGAGGGCAACACACAAAGTATGTGAAAGACCTTTGATATAGCCAGGGTGTTCTTGAATCACTCAAGAACTTAGGAGAATCACTCTCTCTAAGATAAAAGAGATAAACTCTAATTTTTCTGAATAAAACTCAACTTGTGTTTATTGATAAAATGGTTCAGCTTATAAAAAAGCTTTACCATCAGATTTTACATATGCTTCATTAAAGGAAATTACAATCCACTTAAATTTATTAATGAGCCATTAACCTAGGAAATTAAAAGAACTTAAATGGCTGAGTGTAACTGAAATTGTGGCAACCAAAAGTCACCCCAAGGCTGATGCCTAAGATGCCAATTGGGTCCTTATTACAACTTGAACTAAACCAAGTAAAGCCCCTTTAGTTGAGTAACCCAAAACATATTTTTGGTCAGCCAACTTTACATGGATTGGGCCATTATTTAGACAAACTAAACACTCTAAAATTGAGACGAAGTGGCGCCCTTTAGTCCTCCTCCATTTGGGCCATGATACAACTCACAACCTTGGACTTTTCTCCTTGAAACTTGGGCTTGTATTCAAATAGTATGGACAACACTTGTTGAAGAGCTTCCTTGGCTTTCCTTGCTCTAGCCCTTGTCATAGGTCCTCCAAGTCCTTCAAGTGGATCCTTGCCCTTGCTCTTGGTCATGTCCTCATCATTCTCTCCCTCTTGAGAAGGATTTGTCCTCAAATCGGATTCTCTATCTGTATCAAAAAGAGATAAGTCAGAGACATTGAAGGTGGAACTAACATTATACTCACCGGGAAGCTCAACTTTGTAAGCATTGTCATTGATTCTTTCAAGCACTTGAAATGGTCCATCTCCCCTTGGTTGAAGCTTTGATTTCTTTTGTTCTGGAAACCTTTCTTTTCTCATGTGCACCCAAACCCAATCTCCAGGTTCGAAGACAACCTTCTTTCTCCCTTTGTTGGCTTGTTTAGCATAACTTTTATTTCTCCTCTAAATTTGATTTTTGACTCTCTCATGAAGCTTCTTCACATAGTCTGCCTTTGCTTGACCATCTTTATCCTTAAAAACAGAAACATTATGCATAGGCAAAAGATCAAGAGGAGTTAGTGGGTTAAAACCATAAATAACTTCAAAAGGAGAATAATTAGTGGTGCTATGAACAACTCTATTGTAAGCAAACTCAACATGGGGTAAACAAGCTTCCCAACTTTTTAAGTTCTTCCTCATAACTGTTCTAAGCAAAGTTTCCAATGTCCTATTAACAACTTCCGTTTGCCCATTGGTTTGTGGGTGACAAGTGGTTGAAAATAACAATTTAGAGCCCAACTTACCCCACAAAGTCCTCCAAAAATGGCTTAGGAACTTAGAGTCCCTATCACTAACAATGCTCCTTGGCAAACCATGGAGTCTCACAATCTCCTTGAAAAACAAATCAGCCACATTGGAAGCATCATCAACTTTTTTACATGGAATAAAATGAGCCATTTTAGAAAACCTATCAACAACCACAAAAATGGAATCTCTACCACTGCTTGTTTTTGGAAGCCCCAAAACAAAATCCATGGATAAATCAATCCAAGGATACTCCGGAATTGGCAATGGAGTATACAATCCATAAGGCTTCACCTTAGACTTTGCCTTTTTACATACAATGCAAAGTTCACAAAATTTATGCACATCCTTTTTCATATGAAGCCAATAAAAATGTTCTTGTAATGTTTCTAGAGTCTTTTGGACCCCAAAATGCCCCATTAAACCTCCTTCATGTGCTTCACAAACAAGCAAATTTATTGTAGAACATTTAGGCACACACAATTTGTTTTCTTTGAAAAGAAAGCCTTCATGTCTAAAGAAATCATTTTCTGAAAAATTTTCACAATTTTAACAAATTTCTCCAAAAGTTTCATCACTTTCATACATGATTTTCAAACATTCAAGACCAATCAATTTTGTTTCAAG
Organism: Glycine max; assembly: GCF_000004515.6. Lineage (NCBI taxonomy): Eukaryota > Viridiplantae > Streptophyta > Magnoliopsida > Fabales > Fabaceae > Glycine > Glycine max. Next base: position 26,671,508 of record NC_016091.4, read on the forward strand.
CATAGAAAGTAATGCATGACGCCGAGAAAGAGCATCGGTAACAATATTACCTTTTCCGTTTATATGTTTGATAACATAAGGGAATTGCTCTAGGAATTCCACCCATTTCGTATGCCTTTTGTTAAGCTTGCCTTGCCCCTTGATATATTTGAGGGACCCGTGGTCATTATGAATGACAAATTCCTTGGGATAAAGGTAGTGTTTCCATGTTTTCAAAGCCCATATTAAGGCATACAACTCCTTATCATAAGTTGAATAGTTAAGGGTAGGACCACTTAACTTTTCACTAAAATAAGCAATTGGATGGCCTTCTTGCATCAACACAGCCTCAATCCCCACATTTGAAGCATCACACTCAATTTCAAAAGATTTTTGAAAGTTTGGCAACGCAAGTATGGGGGCATTAGTTAGCTTTTTCTTAAGAACATTGAAAGCTTCTTCTTGTTTCTCTCCCCATTTGAAACCAACATTTTTCTAGAGCACTTCATTGAGAGGTGCTGCCAATGTGCTAAAATCCTTCACAAATCATCTATAAAAACTTGCTAAGCCAGGAAAACTCCTCACCTCGATCACGAACTTAGGTGTAGGCCATTCTTGAATAGCCCTAACCTTCTCCTCATCAACTTGCGCTCCTTTTGAACTTACAACAAATCCAAGAAACACAACATGATTAGTACAAAAGATGCATTTTTCAAGATTGGCATACAATTGTTCTTCTCTAAGCACACAAAAGACAGATTTTAAATGATCAATATGCAAATCAAGTGAAGTGAAGTGCTATAGATAAGAATATCATCAAAGTACACCACAACGAACTTTCCTATGAACTCTCTCAAGATATGGTTCATTAATCTCATGAAAGTGCTAGGAGTGTTAGTTAGGCCAAAAGGCATAACCAACCATTCATACAAACCATATTTTGTTTTAAAAGCAGTTTTCCATTCATCCCCTTCTCTAATCCTAATTTGATTGTATCCACTTTTTAAATCGATTTTAGAGAAGTAACATGCACCATGCAATTCATCAAGGGCTTTGATATAGCCAGGTTGTTCTTGAATCACTCAAGAACTTAGGAGAATCACTCTCACTAAGATAAAAGAGATAAACTCTAATTTTTTGAATAAAACTCAACTTGTGTTTATTGATAAAATGGTTCAGCTTATATAGAAGCTTTACATCAAATTTTAGTAATGATCCACTAACCTAGAATTAAAGGAACTTAATGCCAATAACCTAGGGAATTAAAAGAACTTAATGGCTGAGTGTAACTGAAATTGTGGCAACCAAAAGTCACCCCCAACAGCCATCAAGCCAGCCACCATTTGGTCTCCCAAAAGGCTGATGCCTAGGTTGCCAATTGGGCCCTTATTACAACTTGAACTAAACCAAACTAAAGCCCTTTTAGTTGATTAAGCCAAAACATATATTTGGTCAGCCAACTTTACAAGGATTGAGCCATTATTTAGACAAACTAAACACTCTAAAATTGAGACAAAGTGGTGCCATTTAGTCCTCCTCCATTTGGGCCATGATACAACTCATGACCTTGGACTTTTCTCCTTGAAACTTGGGCTTGTATTCAAATAGTATGGACAACACTTGTTGAAGAGCTTCCTTGGCTTTCCTTGCTATAGCCCTTGTCATTGGTCCTCCAAGTCCTTCAAGTGGATCCTTGCCCTTGCTCTTGGTCATGTCCTCATCACAAGTCTTGCACTGGCCACATTGGTACAACTCCCTCCATCAATGATCATCATGCAAACTTTTCCATTGATCAAACATCTAGTGTGGAAAATGTTTTCTCTTTGACTTTCCTCCATAGACTTCAATTGATGGCCAAGTAACCGCCTAATCATCAACAATTCTCCCTCCGGTGTTTTCTCCACTTCCTCCTCAACATCCTCACTCTCTTCTCCCTTTTCAACTTCAGACTCACTAATGTACTCTCTGTCTCTAAGAATCATGGCTTTCTTGTTAGGGCACTCATATGCATAATGTCCCAAGCCTTGGCACCAAAAGCACTTCACATCTTGACCTTTTTTTTAGGATTGTTCTTGGAATTTTGGAGGAGTTTTTGATGGTATATGTGTTGCATTAGAGGTGGCAACCCCTTTACCCTTGTCCTTCCAACTAGAAGAACCATAATTAGTGGAACTCCTTTTGGCCACACCTTTCCTTTTCAATTGTTGCTCTACTCGGATTGTTTTGTGAAGCAAATACTCCATTTCAACAAATTCTTGCAGCTCAACAATATCACAGATATCACTATTTAAACCATTAAGAAATCTAGCCATAGTTACCTCTTCATCCTCTTCTATCTTGGCTTGAATCATGAGCACCTCCATTTCTTTATAAAATTCCTCAACGCCTTTGCTACCTTGGGACAACTTTTGAAGTTTGAATTTTAAGTCCCTAGTATAGCTTGCTGGCACATACCGCTTCCTCATGATCCATTTCATCTCAACCCAAGTTTCCACCAAAGGCTCCTCATTTCTAGCTCTCTCCCTTTGCAATTTGTTCCACCACACAAGAGCATAATCTGAGAATTCCGCAACTGCTAGCTTCAATTTTTAGGCCTCCTCATAGGTGTTACATGAGAAGATATGCTCTATCTTGAGCTCCCACTCCAAATATGCCTCCGGATCACTTTTGCCTTTAAAGGGAGGAATGTTGACTTGACTCCTTCAATTTGGTTTGGCCTTCGACCACCACCATTTCCTCCTCTCCTTTCTTCCTCATGACATTCACGATTTTCTAATCTCTCAATTCTTTCATACAACTCCTCGTTGTTCTCTAATGTGATCCTGACTAGGAGCGGATCGCTTGATACAGGCTACGGAAATTTGGATGACGCCACTTTCAGTGAAGGAAGATAAGTCAGGGTAGACACCACAAGGATTACCTTGATAAGTCTGAGATTGGTTCAACAAGGAACCCAGAGAGAAGCTCTCACCAAATTTTATGAAAATGCTAAAAGTTCCTCTTTATTGAAAACAAAACCAATACTTATAGTGTATCTGAACAAAAAGGAAAAAATAGACATGGGCCTTCAAAACAGTTTGGGCCAAAAATATTATAAATAAAAAATAGAACATATTTATTATGGGCCTTCAAATTATTCTGGGCCTTCATCCTTCTCCACTTGGGCCTTCATTCTTCTCCACTCGGGGGCTTTGTCCTTCTCCACTTGGGCCTCCGTCCTTCTCCACTTGGGCCTTTAGCCTATATTTGGCCAGTTTCAGGATTCTCATCATTCCCTCCTTCTTGGAAAACATTTGCCCTCAAATGTCCAGGATCAATCTTTGTGCCTCATCCAATTGATGTTCACCACTACCTGACATATTCAAAATAAAAATAATAATAGTTATAAAGAAAATAGAACCTCGTCATACAATCTTTTCATATACTCAACTTTGGCCTGTGCATCCCTATGTTGAGTCTCTTGGGGCTTGTTATTGTAAGATTCTCCTTGAGTTCTAAAGCAATTCAAGATAAAGTTTACACAAAGTTCAACCACCAATTTGTGACAAGGAAAAGGCTTAGGGTTAGGCTAACAAAAGCTTAGAACAAGGACGAAAAATTCCAGCAACTACACAATGGGAATTTTTTTTTTGAAGGAATTAAACTTCATAATTTGGTAATTCAAACCTTCTAACAACCAATTATATTACCTTCAAGAATTTTTGAAAGCTATTATAGCATGAACCATTCAGCCCAAATAATTTTTTTTAAATAAGTTTCTGTTTTTTTAATAAGAAATTAAAGGCCTAATTTTTGCAATGGTTCAACCTCAATAAAAAAAATAGCATGAACAAGGTAATATAAAATGGCAAGGAAGAAATTAGAAGGATGTTGCCAAGAAATTTCAACCCAAGCACTCTTAAAAAACCCTTGAACTGGAGCTCTAATACCAAAATGATGTAAAGCCATTTGCACAAGGGTTGAAGATGGATCTTCAAAGGTTTTTCTTTCTTTTTTTATGAAATTTATTGAATGAGAGAGAAAGTGACGAGTTTATGGAGGGTTGAACGTAAGGTATTTGGTTCAAAGTTTGAATGTGTTGGGATGAAAAATGAAGATGATAACAATGGTGTTCAAGTGGGATTAAAGAATGAAGGTTTAGAAAGATGAAGAAGGAGAATGAAGAAGGGGGTTGGAAGAATCACTCCTCTAGAATTGGTGTCAAACACAAGGTGGTGTTCCTTGATAAACCAATTTCTTGAATTACTCAAGTAACTAAGGAGATTCACTCTCACACTTTATAAGGTGATTAAAAACTCAAATTCAAGGTCTATCTTTTTATTAGAAAATGTGCAGCCTATAAATAGGAATGACATCAAGTTGATTACACAAGTGAAATGATCACCGATAACAACAATTGATGGTCTCATTACACCTAATTAAAACTAGAATTGATAACAACAATTGATGGTGTCATTATACCTAATTAAAACTAGAATTAAGAAACATAAACATATGGAAAATTGTGCAACTCCTTGGTCAGCCAAGAGGCAGCCATAATCCTAGAGTTTTCCCCTTATTAAACCATAATTTCTTTAAATTAAAACAAGCCCATAGGTGGTGCAAATCCCAAGAGAATTGATAGCCACTTTAACACAAATTTGGGTCTTTATTTCAACTAACAAAAATGTTAATAAAACCAATCAACAAAATTGGCACCCTCTACTCTTCTTGGAACATGGTGTAATTAACAATCCGAAGCTTCTCCACTTGTAACTTGGGCCTAAATTCAAATAGCATGGTTAACACTTGTTGAAGAGCTACCTTGGCCTTCTTTGTTTTAGCCCTTATCATAGGTCCTCCAAGTCCTTCTAAAGGTTCCTTGCCCTTATTCCTTGCCCTTGTCATAGGTTCTCAAGAAATTCAAATGGTCATAACTTTTCACCCATATGTCTGATTCAGGCACATAATATATCGAGACACTCGAAATTGAACACGGATGCTCTGGTCCAATTCAAACGGCCATAACTTTTGACATGGGTGTACGATTGAGGCCCATGATATATCGAAATGTTTGAAATAGAACAACGGAAGTTCTCAAGAAATTCAAATGGTCCTATCTTTTCACTCGAATGTCCGATTTAGGCACATAATATATCGAGACGCTCGAAATTGAACACAAAAGCTGTGGTCCAATTCAAATGGCCATAACTTTTGACATTGGTGTACGATTGACGTCCATGATATATCGAAGCGCTTGAAATAGAAAACCGGAAGTTCTCGAGAAATTCAAATGGTCATAACTTTTCCCTCGGATGTCTGATTCAAGCACATAACATATCGACATGCTCGAAATTGATCATAGAAGCTCTGGGCCAATTCAAACGGCCATAACTTTTGACATGGGTGTACGATTGAGGCCCATGATATATCATCGAGATGCTCTAAATAGAACAACGGAAGTTCTCTAGAAATTCAAATATTCCTATCTTTTCACTCGGATGTCCGATTCAGACACATAATATATCGAGATGCTCGAAATTGAACACAGAAGCTATGGTCCAATTCAAATGGCCATAACTTTTGACATGGGTGTACGATTGAGGGCCATGATATATCAAAGCGCTCGAAATAGAACAACGGAAGTTCTTGAGAAATTCAAATGGTCATAAATTTTCCCTCTAATGTCCGATTCAGGCACAGAACATATCGACATGATCGAAATTGATCATAGAAGCTCTGGGCCAATTCAAACGACCATAACTTTTGACATGGGTGTGCGATTGAGGCCCATGATATATCATCGAGACACTCGAAATAGAACAACGGAAGTTCTCGAGAAATTCAAATGGTCATAACTTTTCACTCGGATGTCCTATTCAGGCACATAATATATTTAGAGGCACGAAATTAAACATTGACGCTCTGGTCCAATTCCAACTTTCATAACTTTTCACTCGGATGTACGATTGAGGCCCATGATGCATCGAGATGCTCGAAATTGAACAACGGATGCTCATTAGAAATTGAAATGGTCATAACTTTTCACTCAGATGTCAAATTCAAGAATATAATATATCGAGACGCTCAAAATTGAACACGGAAGCTCTGGTCTAAATCAAACGGTCAAAACATTTGACATGGGTGTACGATTGAGGCCAATGATGTATCGAAACGCCCGAAATAGAACAACGGAAGTTCTCAAGAAAATCAAATGGTCATAACTTTTCACTTGAATGTCATAATCAGGCACATAATATATCGAGACGATCGAAATTGAACAAGGAAGCTCTGATCCAATTCAAACGACCATAACTTTTGACACGGGTGTACGATTGAGGTGCATGATATATAGAGACGCTCAAAATTGAAAAATGGAAGTTCTCGAGAAATTCAAAAGGTCTTAACTTTTCCCTCAGATGTCCGATTCAGACACATAAAAAATCGAGATGCTCGAAATTGATCATTTAAGCTATGGACCAATTTAAACGGCCATAAATTTTGACATGGGTGTACGATTGAGGCCCATGATATATCATCGAGACGCTCGAAAAAGAACAACGGAAGTTCTCGAGCAATTCAAATGGTCATAACTTTTCACTCGGATGTCAGATTCAGGCACAAAATATATCGAGACGCTCGAAATTGTACACAGAAGCTCTGGTCCAATTCAAACGAGCACAACTTCTGACATGGGTGTACGGTTGAGGCCCATGATATATCATCGAGACGTTCGAATTAGAACAACGGAAGTTCTCGAGAAATTCAAATGGTCATAATGTTAAACTCGGATGTCCGATTCAGGCACATAATATATTGAGACGCTCTAAATTGAACACGCAAGCTCTGGTCCCATTCAAACGGCCATAACTTTTGACATGGGTGTACGATTGAGGCCCATGATGTATCGAGACGTTGGAAATTGAACAACAGATGCTCTCAAGAAATTCATATGGTCATAATGTTTCACTCGGATGTCCGATTCAGGCACATAATATATATCGAGACGCTCGGAATTGATCACAGAAGTTCTGGTCCAAATCAAATGGCCATAACTTTTGACATGGGTGTACGATTGAGGCCCATGATGTATCAAGACGCTAGAAATTGAACAACGAATGCTCTCTAGAAATTCAAATGCTCATAACTTTTCACTCGGATGTCCAATTCAGACACATAATATATCGACACGGTCGAAATTGAACATGGAAGCTCTGGTCCAATTCAAACGGCCATAACTTTTGACATGGGTGTACGATTGAGGCCCATGATATATCAAAATGTTTGAAATAGAACAACGGAAGTTCTCAAGAAATTCATATTGTCCTACCTTTTCACTCGAATGTCCGATTCAGGCACATAATATATCGAGACGCTCGAAATTGAACACAGAAGCTGTGGTCCAATCCAAATGGCCATAACTTTTGACATGGGTGTACGATTGAGGTCCATGATATATCGAAGCGCTTGAAATAGAACAACAGAAGTTCTCGAGAAATTCAAATGGTCATAACTTTTCCCTCGGATGTCCGATTCAAGCACATAACATATCGACACGCTCGAAATTGATCATAGTAGCTCTTGGCCAATTCAAACGACCATAACTTTTGACATGGGTGTACGATTGAGGCCCATGATATATCATCGAGATGCTCGAAATAGAACAACAGAAGTTCTCAAGAAATTCAAATATTCCTATCTTTTCACTCGGATGTCTGATTCAGGCACATAATATATCGAGATGCTCAAAATTGAACACAAAAGCTATGGTCCAATTCAAATGGCCATTACTTTTGACATGGGTGTACGATTGAGGGCCATGATATATCGAAGCGCTCGAAATAGAACAACAGAAGTTCTCAAGAAATTCAAATGGTCATAACTTTTCCCTCTAATGTCCGATTCAGGCACATAACATATCGACACGCTCGAAATTGATCATGGAAGCTCTGGGCCAATTCAAACGACGATAACTTTTGACATGGGTGTGCGATTGAGGCCCATGATATATCATCGAGATGCTCAAAATAGAATAACAGAAGTTCTCGTGAAATTCAAATGTTCTTAACTTTTCACTCGGATGTCCTATTCAGGCACAATATATCGAGACGCTCAAAATTGTACACAGAAGCTCTGGTCCAATTCAAACGGCCACAACTTTTGACATGGGTGTACGGTTGAGGCCCATGATATATCATCGAGACGCTCAAATTAGAACAACGGAAGTTCTCGAGAAATTCAAATGGTCATTACTTTTCACTCGGATGTCAGATTCAGGCCCATAATATATCGAGACGCTATAAATTGAACATGGAAGCTCTCGTAAAATTCAAACGGCCATAAATTTTGACATGGGTGTACGATTAAGGCTCGCGATGTATCGAGATGCTCGAAATTGAACAACAGATGCTCTAAAGAAATTCAAATGGTCATCATCTTTCACTCGGATTTCCGATTCGGGCATATAATATATCAAGACGCTTGAAATTGATCACAGAAGCTCTGGTCCAATTCAAACGGCCATAACTTTTGACATGGGTGTACGATTGAGACCCATGATATATCATCGAGATGCTCGAAATAGAACAACGGAAGTTCTCAAGAAATTCAAATGGTCATAATGTTTCACTCGGATGTTCCATTAAGGCTCATAATATATCGAGACGCTCGAAATTGAACACGGATGCTCTGGTCCAATTGATACGGCCATAACTTTTGACATGGGTGTACGATTGAGGCCCATGATATATCGAGACGCTCAAAATTGGAAAATGGAAGTTCTTGTGAAATTCAAATGGTCATAACATTTCACTCGGATTTCCGATTCAGGAACATAATATATCGATATGCTCGAAATTGAACACGGAAGCTCTGGTCCAATTCAGACGGCAATAACTTTAGACATGTGTGTACGATTGAGGCCCATGATATATTGAGATGCTCGAAATTGAACAACGGAAGTTCTCTAGAAATTTAAATGGTCATAACTTTTCACTCGGATGTCCGATTCAGGCTCATAATATATTGAGACGCTCCAAATTGAACACGAATGCTCTCGAAAAATTCAAACGTCGATAACTTTTGACATGTGTGTACGATTGAGGCCCATGATGTATCGAAACGCTTGAAATAGAACAACAGAAGTTCTCAAGAAAATCAAATGGTCATAAGTTTTCACTCGGATGTCAGAATTAGGCACATAATATATCGAGACGCTTGAAATTGAACACGAAAGCTCTGACCCAATTCAAATCGCCATAACTTTTGACTCGGGTGTACGATTGAGGCGCATGATATATCGAGATGCTCAAAATTGAAAAATGGAACTTGTCAAGAAATTTAAATGGTCATAACTTTTCCCTCAGATGTCCGATTCAGGCACATAATATATCAAGATGCTCGGGTCCAATTCAAACGGCCATAACTTTTGACATAGGTGTACGATTGAGGCCCATGATGTATCGAGACGTTGGAAATTGAACAACGAATGCTCTCAAGAAATTCATATGGTCATAATGTTTCACTCGGATGTCCGATTCAGGCACATAATATATATCGAGACGCTCGGAATTGATCACATAATTTCTAGTCCAAATCAAATGGCCATAACTTTTGACATGGGTGTACGATTGAGGCCCATGATGTATCGAGATGTTAGAAATTGATCAACGGATGCACTCTAGAAATTCAAATGGTCATAACTTTTCACTCAGATGTCCAATTCAGGCACATAATATATCGACACGCTCAAAATTGAACACGGACGCTCTGGTCCAATTCCAACGGTCATAACTTTTGACATGGGTGTACGATTGAGGCCCATGATATATCGAGACGCTCAAAATAGAACAATGGAAGTTCTCGAGAAAATCAAATGGTCATAACTTTTCACTCGGATGTCCGATTCAGGCACATAATATATCGAGACACTCGGAATTGATCACAGAAGCTCTGGTCCAATTCAAAGGGCCATAACTGTTGACATGGGTATACGATTAAGGTCCATGATGTATCAAGACGCTACAAATTGAAAAACGGATGCTCTTTAGAAATTCAAATGGTCATAATGTTTCACTCAAATGTTCGATTCAGGCACATAATATATCGAGACGCTCGAAATTGAACATGGAAGCTCTGATCCAATTCCAACGGTCATAACTTTTCACTCGGATGTACAATTGAGGCCCATGAAATATTGAGATGCTAGAAATTGAACAACGGATGCTCACTAGAAATTGAAATGGTCATAACTTTTCAATCAGATGTCAAATTTAGGAATATAATATATCGAGACGCTCGAAATTGAACACGGAAGCTCTGGTCCAATTCAAATGGTCATAACATTTGACATGGGTGTACGATTGAGGCCCATGATGTATCGAAATGCCCGAAATAGAACAACGAAAGTTATCAAGAAAATTAAATGGTCATAACTTTTCACTCGGATGTCAGAATAAGGCACATAATATATCGAGACCCTCGAAATTGAACATGGAAGGTCTAATCCTATTCAAACGACCATAACTTTTGGCACGGGTGTACGATTGAGGCACATGATATATCGAAACGCTTAAAATTGAAAAACGGAACTTCTCGAGAAATTCAAATGGTCATAACTTTTCCCTCAGATCTCCGATTCAGGCACATAAATTATCGAGATGCTCGAAATTGATCATAGAAGCTCTGGATCAATTCAAACGACCATATAAGGCCCATGATATATCATCGAGATGCTCGAAAAAGAACAATGGAAGTTCTCGAGAATTTCAAATGATCATAACTTTTCACTCGGATGTCAGATTCAGGCCCATAATATATCTAGACGCTCGAAATTCAACACGGAAGCTCTGGTCCAATTCAAACGGCCATAACTTTTGGCACGGGTGTACGATTGAGGCGCATGATATATCGAGACGCTCAAAATTGAAAAACAGAACTTCTCGAGAAATTCAAATGGTCATAACTTTTCCCTTAGATCTCCGATTCAGGCACATAACATATCGACACGCTCAAAATTGATCATAGAAGCTCTGGGCCAATACAAACGGCCATAACTTTTGACATGGGCGTACGATATAGTCTCATGATATATCATCGAGACGCTCGAAATAGAACAACGGAAGTTCTCGAGAAATTCAAATGGTCCTATCTTTTCACTCGGATGTCCGATTCAGGCACATAATATATTGAGACGCTCGAAATTGAACACAGAAAGTTGTGGTCCAATTCAAATGGCCATAACTTTTGACATGGGTGTGTGATTAAGGGCCATGATGTATCGAAATGCTCGAAATAGAACAACGGAAGATCTAAAAAATTCAAATGGTCATAACTTTTCCCTCGGATGTCAGATTCAGGCCCATAATATATCAAGACGCTCAAAATTGAACATGGAAGCTCTAGTAAAATTCAAACGACCATACATTTTGACATGGTCGTTCGATTAAGGCCCGCGATGTATCAAGATTCTTGAAATTGAACAATAGATGCTCTAAAAAAATTCAAATGGTCATCATGTTTCACTCGAATTTCCGATTCAGGCACATAATATAGCGAGGCGCTTTAGATTGATCACAGAAGCTCTGGTCCAATTCAAACGGCCATAACTTTTGACATGGGTGTACGATTGAGGCCCATGATATACCATCGAGACGCTCAAAATAGAACAACGGAAGTTCTCGAGAAATTCAAATGGTCATAATGTTTCACTCGGATGTTCCATTTAGGCTCATAATATATTGAGACGCTCGAGATTGAACACGGAAGCTCTGGTCCAATTCATACGGCCATAACTTTTGACAAGGATGTACGATTGAGGCCCATGATGCATCGAAACGCTCAAAATAGAACAACATAAGTTCTCAAGAAAATCAAATGGTCATAAATTTTCACTCGGATGCCAGAATTAGGCACATAATATATCGAGAGGCTCGAAATTGAACACGGAAGCTCTGATCCAATTCAAATTGCCATAACTTTTGACACGGGTGTACGATTGTGGTGAATGATATATCGAGACACTCAAAATTAAAAAATGGAAGTTCTCGAGAAATTCAAATGGTCATAACTTTTCCCTCGGATGTCCGATTCAGGCACATAATATATCGAGACGCTCGGAATTGATCGCAAAAGCTCTGGTCCAATTCAAACGGCCATAACTTTTGAAATGGGTGTACAATTGAGGCCCATGATGTATCGAGACGCTAGAAATTGAACAACAGATGCTCTCTAGATATTCAAATGGTCATAACTTTCCACTTGGATGTCCGATTCAGGCACATAATATATTAAGACGCACGGAATTGAATACAGAAGCTCTTTTCCAATTCAAACGACCATAAATTTTGAAATGGGTGTACGATTGAGGCCCATGATATATCTAAATGCTCGAAATAGAACAACGGAAGTTCTTAACTTTTCACTCGGATGTCAGATTCAGGCGTATAATATATTGAGACGCTCGAAATTGAACACGGAAGCTCTGGTCCAATTCAAACGGCCATAACTTTTGACAATGGTGTACGATTAAGGGCCATGATATATCGAATAGAACAACGGAAGTTCTCAAGAAATTCAAATGGTCATAAATTTAGACTCACAGTTCCGATTCTGGCACATAAAATGTCGAGACAGTCGAAATTGAACCCGGAAGCTCTGGTAAAATTCAAATGACCATAACTTTTTATATGGGTGTACGATTGAGGCCCATCATATATTGAGACGTTCGAAATAGAACAATGGAAGTTTTCGAGAAATTCAAATGGGTATAACTTTTAACTAGGATGTCCGATTCAGGCACATAATATATCGAGAAGCTCAAAATTGAACACGGAAGCTCTAGTCCAATTCAAACGGCCATAACTTTGGACATGGGTGTACGATTGACGCCCATTATATATCGAGACACTCGAAATTGAACAACGGAAGCTCTCGAGAAATTAAAATGGTCATAATGTTTCACACGGATCTCCGATTAAGGCACATAGTATATCGAGACGCTCAAAATTGAAAACGAAAGCTCTGGTCCAATTCAAACGGCCATCACTTTTGACATGTGTGTACGATTGAGGCCCATCATATATCGAGACGTTCCAAATTGAACAATGGATGTTTTCGAGAAATTCAAATGGTAATAACTTTTCACTCGGATGTCCGATTCAGGCACATAATTTATCGAGAAGGTTGAAATTAAGCAGGAAAACGCTGGTCCAATTCAAACGGCCATAACTTTGGACATGGGTGTACGATTGAGGCCCATGAATTATCGAGACGCTCAAAATTGAACAACGGATGCTCTCGAGAAATTAAAATGGTCATAATGTTTCAGTTAGATGTCCTATTCAGGCACATAATATATCGAGATGCTCGAAATTGAACACAGATACTCTGGTCCAATTCAAACGGCCATAACTTTTGACATGGGTGTACGATTGAGGCCCATGATGTATCGAGACGCTAGAAATTGAACAACGGATTCTCTCTAGATATTCAAGCGGTCATAACTTTTCACTCGGATGTCCGATTCGTGCCAATAATATATCGAGACGCTAGAAATTGAACACAGAAGCTCTGGTCCAATTCAAACAGCCATAACTTTTGACATGGGTGTACGATTGAGGCCCATGATATATCATCGAGATGCTCAAAATAGAACAATGGAAGTTCACGAGAAATTCAAATGGTCATAATGTGATGCAATCCTCCCTAGGAAGGGACCAATCACTAGAACCATGAGCAAGAGGCTCCAAGAAGATTGGGCTAGAGCTGCTGAAGAAGGCCCTAGGGTTCTCATGAACCTTAGGGTAGATTTCTGAGCCCATGGGCCAAGGTTGGGTCCAATTATCTTTGTACATATTAGACTAGGATGTCATTATATTTGGTCCTTGTATTTAGGGCTCCATATTGTAGGTAGGGTACCCTAGAAATATAGGATTTTTCAGCCCTTGTATTTTTGGGCACCTAGACTAGTTTTTGTATTAGGGGTAGTTTTGTAATTTCACATGCACTAAGTGGATATTTGATGTGTGTGGTTGGAAATAAATTAAATTGAATTGGTAGAAGCCAAATCCAATTAAAATTTAGAGGGGGAGGTGAGCATTTGCTTACTACACCCCATTGCCACATCATATAGTCACACTTTGTGCATGTCCTTCATGCTTTTCATGCCTCATGACACCTAAGCACACTTAGTGGAGAATCTTGGAATTGATCTTGGATTAGTGGGCTGAACCATAAATAAAATTCACTAATCATAATTAGTGAAATTTTGGCTCCAAAGTTTGGCTCCACAAATTCAATTTCAAATTCAAGTGAAATTTGAATTTCCCTCCAATTTTGTGTGACACTTAGGCTATAAATAGAGGTCATGTGTGAGCATTTTTTTCAACTTTGATCATTTGAATATTAACTTCAGATTTCAGAGCTCTTTTTGAGCACAAAATTTCGTGCTTTTCTCTCCCTCCCCCTTCATTCATCTCCTTCTTCCTCCAAGCTCTTATCCATGGCCTCCTATGGTGGTAAGCTTCTTCTAGACTCATCTTCTCCTTGAAGTGGCGTCTCCTCTCTCTCTTCCTTCTCCATTCTGCTGCCATTTATCTTCCAAGAAGCAAAGGAATCCATTGATGAAGAAGATCCTAGGCCTACAAGCTCCAATGGAGCTTGCATCATGTGGTATCAAGACCATCTTCATCTAGGTGATGTTCTTTTGCTTCCTCTATCTTTTTGTTTGGTGAATTCTCTTTAATTCCTTGTTCTTCATCTTATTCTCCATGTATATCCTCCATTGTCTTGTGGTTTGGTGCTGTTTAGAGTAGATTCAAAAAAAATAAACCAATTAAATCTTAGATCTACACTTGTTCTTGCATTTCTATGGTTCAAATTTTGTAGATCTACTCTTGAATCATGTTTTTGTGTTGATTTTAGGTTCTATCATTTTTCATTCATAATATTCTTGTGCTGAACCTTAGATTAGAAAAAAAAAACACAAAAATCTAAGTGTAAATCACTTAATCCATGTTGTCTTAGAGTCATGTTTAGTCATAGTAATTGTCACATTATGTTCTAAGTTTGTGTTGAATTTTTATTTTGTTGATTGAATTCTAGATACATTTGTTCATGTATTCTTGTCATTCTTAGCCTATCTTTTGAATTTTGAGTCTAATTCATGCATGTTATTTAGTTCATAACATGTTCTAAATCAATTCCTAGAAGTAGTCTTGTTGTTGAACTCTTTTTTTTTTGTTTTCTAAGTTTCCTACATGATGCCTATGATGAAGTTGAGTTGTGGTGCTGAGTTGTGGCTGGATTTGTGAATCAAAATAAGTCTTAAGCTCTCTTGAATTGTGTTATTCAATATAATTGAGAATAAGCAAACACAAATTGTAACTATCCAAGCCTTAAGCAACATAAACACTACTCTTGATTTCTAGGTTGAAATTGTTGGTGCTGGCAGCTTGAACATACGAACTTGTATAAATTACTGGGAATTGGTCACTACGTTTTTTGAGCTGAAAGTTTTACTGAATTTTCTAGACATTTGGACCAAAATTATAAAAAAAGAAACAAGCGATTTGGATTAAAGGAAAAAATAAGAAAAATCTCACAAGTTGGCAGACAAATCAGTGTCCAGGAAAAAAAAAAGTGAAAGCAAAGTGTGCTTGTTGTTTTGGCTCAAAATTTGTTCTATAATTGGTGCCTATTTTATACCAATCCTAGTTCTGAAATTTAAATTGAAAATTATTGTGAAAACAAGTGCCAAAACTATAGGTTTCTTGATTCTTTTTTTTTAGTTTTTCTACTCTACTCTAGAGCCATTCTAGGTTTCTCTTTGAGTCCTAGCTTGCTTTTTTGTGCTTTTCATTGCTTTAATTGTTGAATAATCCTTGAAAATTTGTCTTGTTAAAACTCTATTGGTTTAGCTTTCATTTCATTTTTTTTGGTCTTTGGTTATTGCTTGTCTCTTTGTTTCCTTGTTTGTCGGTTGCCATATAGGGAATTGGAAAGGAGGATCGGTGCCATATCTTGAAGAATTTGAGTCAAGAAGAAAGGGGCCAACCACCTTAAGAGCTATTGGACTAAGAAGCACTCCAAATTGAGTGAAACACTAAAGAGAGAATAGCCATCACAATTGAGGACCTTTTTTTTCTTTGTGATTTTGTAATTGGCAATTTGCTTTGCTTTCAAATTTTGTAACAAAAAGGCCTTTCATTGGAAGTAAGTTGGGAGCCTCCGCTAGGTCACCCTACTTCCATTTGTGTGTAATAATTTTAGGCAATTTTCCCTTAGGATAGTGAGTGTTTTGTTGGGAACCTTAAATGAGGTCATCCAAACACTCTTAGGATCCGCCTAGTTTGCATTTCTTGCACTTTAATTTCTTGCTTACTTTCATAGCTTATTTCTTTTACCCTCCATTGTCAAACCACCTAGATAGCTTGCCTTTTACCAATTAGTTTTTACCTTATCTTTCACACCTCTTTTAGTGTTTATTTTGGCTAGTTTCAACCATAGTTTCTTTTACCTTTTGTTTTCAAACCCCCAACAAGAAAGAACCATAACTTAGGAACCAACATGAGTCTTCATTCTTCATCTAGTGTTAATGGTGAGGGTTCTACTCCTAAGGACCCCTTGTATAAGATATTAGATGAGTTGAGATCCCTTAATTTGTGGAAAGAAAAACAAGAGAGAAAAGAAAAAGGTAAAAAAAGAGTGGAAGAAATAAGTCAAGATGAAAGAGAGAAAATAAGAGAGGAAGAAAGAAGAAAAATAATGAAAGAAATGAAAAGAGAAAAACATGCCTCCTATAGTAGTCATGACTCTTGCAAGAGTTTAAGTGAAGAACTTAGCGACTATTATAGAGGGCGTCATTGTTCACATACTAAACATCACTCCCAAAGAAGAGAAAAGGATAGAAGGCCTCAAGAGGTTAACATTAGCCTCCCATATTTCCACGGAAAAGATAATGTTGAGGCCTACTTAGATTGGGAAATGAAGGTTGAACAACTCTTTGCTTGCCATCATATTAGCGAAGAGAGAAAAGTTCCATTGGCTACCCTTAGCTTTCAAGGGTATGCCCTCTATTGGTGGACTTCCATTGTTAAAGAACGAAGGATTCATGGGGATCCTCCAGTAGAGTATTGGAATGATCTTAAGAGTGCCCTTAGGAAGAGGCACATTCCCTCCTACTATGAAAGGGAGCTTATGGACAAGCTCCAAAGGCTTAGACAAGGGAGTATGAGTGTTGAAGAATATAGACAACAAATGGAACTACTCCTTTTAAGAGCTGGACTTAGGGAGGAGGAAAGAACAAGCATAGCTAGGTTCCTTAGTGGGCTCAATATGGAAGTGAGGGACAAGGTTGAACTCCTTCCATATAGGGACCTAGATGAGCTAGTCCAACTTTGTATAAGAGTGGAGCAACAACTTAAAAGAAAGCCTTCTTCAAAATCTTATGGCTCTCACTCTTATCCAAGGAAGGACCAAGCCCATGGAATTTTAGGGGTTGCACCTTCAAAACCCAAGGAAGATAAGGGTAGACCATAGAGAAATACACCCCTAAGACTAGTTCCCAAGAAAGGACTAGCAACATTAAATGCTTCAAATGTCTTGGGAGAGGTCACATTGCCTCTCAATGCCCCACAAAGAAAACCATGATTATGAGGGGTCAAGACATTTATAGTAGTCAAGAGGAGACTACTTCTTCCCCTTCCTCTAGTGGAAGTGAAGATGAAGTAAGGGGTGAAGAGTCTAGTGAGGAAGTCTACCCCCATGAAGAAGGTGACCTCTTAATGGTTAGAAGGCTCCTTGGAGGTCAATCTTGTGATCTATCTCAATCCCAAAGAGAGAACATCTTTCATACAAGATGCAAAATTTTAGATAAAACTTGTTCTCTCATTGTGGATAGTGGATCTTGTTGCAATTGTTGTAGCACAAGATTAGTTTCCAAGTTGAACCTCACTATCATTCCCCACCCAAAACCTTATAAACTTCAATGGCTCAATGAGCAAGGGGAAATGATAGTTAACCAACAAGTGAAGGTACCTTTCTCCATTGGGACATATAAGGATGAAGTTAATTGTGATATAGTTCCCATGGAGGCAGGACATATTCTTTTAGGAAGGCCGTGGCAATTTGATAGGAAGATCATTTATAATGGCCTAACTAATGAGATTACCCTCACCCATCTTGGCACTAAATTTGTGTTGCATCCTCAAACACCTTCACAGGTGGCCAAAGATCAACTAACTATGAAAGATAAGAGGGATGAGGAAGAAAAATTAGAAAAACAAAAGAAAAAGAAGGATAGTAAGGCCTTGTCTTCAAAGGCCAGGGGGAAGGAAAAAGAGGGAAAGGATTCCTCCAAGAAGATTGTTAAAAAGGAAAATCATTTTGCAACAAAAGGTGATATTAAAAGAGCACTCCTTCTTAAACAATCTTTCTACCTTCTCCTATCAAGGGAAACATCCCTTAGCACTGCCACAATTCCTACATTTGAGACCTTACCCCCAAAGGTCCAAGAACTCTTACATTAATTTGGTGATATATTTCCCAAAGAGATACCCCCTGGGGTACCTCCTTTAAGGGGAATAGAACACCAAATAGATTTAGTCCCAAGAGCAAGCCTTCCTAATAGGCCAGCCTATAGGACTAACCCTCAGGAAACTAAGGAGATAGAGTCTCAGGTTAAAGAATTGTTGGAGAAGGGCTGGGTCCAAGAGAGCCTAAGCCTATGTGTTGTGCTAGTGTTGTTGGTGCCCAAAAAGGATGGTACGTGGAGAATGTGTACAGATTGCAGGGCCATCAACAACATCACTGTAAAGTATAGGCACCCCATTCCTAGACTTGATGATTTGCTTGATGAGTTGCATGGTGCCAATATCTTTTAAAAAATTGATCTTAAAAGTGGTTATCACCAAATCAGGATGAAAAAGGGTGATGAGTGGAAAATTGCTTTCAAGACCAAGTTTGGTTTGTATGAATGGCTAGTGATGCCTTTTGGGCTCACTAATGCACCAAGCACCTTTATGAGGCTTATGCATCATGTCTTAAGGGATTTCATAGGTAGATTTATAGTTGTTTATTTTGATGATATTTTAGTGTATAGTAGGAGCCTAGATGATCACTTAGGACATCTCAGACAAGTTCTTTCAGTCCTTAGGAAAAACACCTTCTATGCAAATATAGAGAAGTGTACCTTTTGTGTAGATAATATAGTTTTCTTAGGTTTTGTAGTTGGTAGAAATGGGGTCCAAGTGGACCCTGAGAAAATCAAGGCCATCCAAGAATGGCCCACCCCAAAAAGTGTGGGAGATATTAGGAGCTTCCATGGGTTTGCAAGCTTCTATAGAAGGTTCGTTCCTAATTTCTCTACAATTGCATCACCTCTCAATGAGCTGGTGAAGAAGAATGTGGCATTTACCTGGGGTGAAAAACAAGAGCAAGCCTTTGCTTTGCTCAAAGAAAAGCTTACTAAGGCACCTGTTCTAGCTCTTCCTGACTTTTCTAAAACTTTTGAGCTAGAATGTGATGCCTCTGGAGTGGGAGTTGGAGCTGTATTGTTACAAGGTGGGCACCCTATTGCTTATTTTAGTGAAAAACTTCATAGTGCCACCCTCAACTACCCCACCTATGATAAAGAGCTTTATGCCTTAATAAGAGCCCTCCAAACTTGGGAACATTACCTTGTTTCCAAGGAATTTGTCATTCATAGTGATCATCAATCACTTAAGTACATTAGAGGGCAAAGCAAGTTAAACAAGAGGCATGCAAAATGGGTATAGTACCTAGAGCAATTTCCATATGTTATCAAATACAAAAAGGGAAAAACAAATGTGGTAGCTGATGAAACATTGTTTTGCTCCCTAGGAGACACACATTGTTTTTCTCCCTAGGAGCTCAAATTTTAGGATTTGATAATATTAGGGACTTGTATGCTTTAGATGAACATTTCTCTCCCATTTATGAGAGTTGTGGGAAAAAGGCCCAAGATGGATTCTATTTGGCTCAGGGGTATTTGTTCAAAGAGGGAAAGCTTTGCATACCCCAAGGATCCATTAGGAAATTACTTGTGAAAGAGAGCCATGAGGGTGGGCTCATGGGCCACTTTGGGATAGACACGACCCTTGTCTTACTCAAAGAAAAGTTTTATTGGCCCCATATGAAGAAAGATGTCCATAAGCATTGCACTAGGTGTGTGGCTTGTTTACAAGCCAAGTCTAGGGTGATGCCTCATGGGCTATACACACTCTTACCCATCCCATCTGCACCTTGGGTAGACATTAGTATGGACTTTGTCCTTGGGCTTCCTAGAACCCAAAGAGGTGTAGACTCTATCTTTGTGGTGGTGGATAGGTTTAGCAAGATGGCACACTTTATACCATGCCACAAGGTGGATGATGCTTCCCACATCTCAAAACTCTTTTTCAAGGAAGTTGTGAGACTCCATGGTTTGCCTAGGACCATTGTGTCAGATAGAGATGCTAAGTTCCTTAGCCACTTCTGGAAAACCTTATGGGCTAAGCTAGGAACTAAACTTCTTTTCTCTACCACTTGTCATCCACAAACTGATGGGCAAACAGAGGTAGTGAATAGGTCTTTATCCACCCTTTTAAGGGCTCTTCTGAAAGGCAACCATAAGTCTTGGGATAAGTATCTTCCTCATGTAGAATTTGCCTACAACAGGGGGGTTCATAGAACCACCAAGCAGTCCCCTTTTGAGGTTGTCTATGGGTTCAATCCCCTAACACCGTTAGACCTCATTCCCCTCCCACTGGACACTTCTTTTATACATAAAGAAGGGGAATCTAGGTCAGAATTTGTAAAGAAGTTGCATGAGAGGGTTAAGAACCAAATAGAGAACCAAACAAAGGTGTATTCAACTAAAGGCAATAGAGGAAGAAAAGAGCTAGTTCTTAATGAGGGTGACTGGGTTTGGCTCCATCTTAGGAAGGATAGATTCCCTACTAAAAGGATATCCAAGCTTAGCCCTAGAGGGGATGGACCTTTTCAGATTTTAGAGAGGATCAATAACAATGCTTATAGGTTGGACCTCCCAGAAGAGTATGGAGTCAGCACCACTTTTAACATTTCTGATTTAACTCCTTTTGCAGGTAGAGCTGATATTGAGGAGGAGGAACTAACAGATTTGAGGTCAAATCCTCTTCAAGGGGAAGAGGATGATGCAATCCTCCCTAGGAAGGGACCAATCACTAGAACCATGAGCAAGAGGCTCCAAGAAGATTGGTCTAGAGCTGCTGAAGAAGGTCCTAGGGTTCTCATGAACCTTAGGGTAGATTTCTGAGCCCATGGGCCAAGGTTGGGTCCAATTATCTTTGTACATATTAGACTAGGATGTCATTATATTTGGTCCTTGTATTTAGGGCTCCATATTGTAGGTAGGGTACCCTAGAAATATAGGATTTTTCAGCCCTTGTATTTTTGGGCACCTAGACTAGTTTTTGTATTAGGGGTAGTTTTGTAATTTCACATGCACTAAGTGGATATTTGATGTGTGTGGTTGGAAATAAATTTAATTGAATTGGTAGAAGCCTAATCCAATTAAATTTTAGAGGGGGAGGTGAGCATTTGCTTACTACACCCCATTGCCACATCATATAGTCACACTTTGTGCATGTCCTTCATGCTTTTCATGCCTCATGACACCTAAGCATGTCCTTCATGCTTTTCTTTGCATGTCCGATTCAGGCACATAATATATCGCGACGCTCAAAATTGAAGACAAAAGCTCTGGTCCAATTCAAACGGCTATAACTTTTGACATGGGTGTACGATTAAGGCCCATGATATATCATCGAGACGCTTGTAGCAAAACAACGGAAGTTCTCGAGAAATTCAAATGGTCATAATGTTTCACTCGAATGTCCGATTTAGCCACATAATATATCGAGACGCTTGAAATTGAACACGGAAGCTCTGGTCCAATTCTAACGGCCATAACTTTTGACATGGGTGTACGATTAAGGCCCATAATTTATTGAAACGCTCAAAATAGAACAACAGAAGTTCTCTAGAAATTAAATGGCATAACTTTTCACTTGGATGTCCGATTCAGGCACATAATATATCGAGACACTCAAAATTGAACACGGAAGCTCTGGTCCAATTCAAATGGCCATAACTTTTGGCATGGGTGTACGATTGAGGCCCATGATATATCATCGAGAAGCTCGAAATAGAAAAACAAAAGTTCTTGATAAATTCAAATGGTCATAATGTTTCACTCGAATGTCCGATTCAGGCACATAATATGTCAAGACGCTCGAAATTGAACACGGAAGCTCTGGTCCAATTCAAACGGCCATAACATTTGTTATGGGTGTACGATTGAGGCCCATGATATATCATCGAGAACCTCAAAATAGAACAACAAAAGTTCTCCAAAAATTCAAATGGTCATAATGTTTCACTCGGATGTCCGATTCAGGCCCATAATATGTCGAGACGCTCGAAATTTAATACGGAAGCTCTGGTCCAATTCAAACGGCCATAACTTTTGACACAGGTGTACGATTGAGGTCCATGATATATCGAAATGTTCAAAATAGAACAACAGAAGTTCTCTAGAAATGAAAATGATCATAACTTTTAACTTGGATGTCCGATTCAGACACATAATATATCGAGACGCTCGAAATTGAACACGAAAGCTCTTGTGCAATACAAATGGCCATAACTTTTGACATGGGTGTACGATTGAGGCCCATGGTGTATCAAGACGCTAGAAGTTTAAAAATCAAAGTTCTCAAGAAAATCAAATGGTCATAACTTTTCACTCGGATGTCCGATTCAGGCACATTATATATCGAGACGCTCGAAATTGAACACAGAAGCTCTGGTCCAATTCAAATGGCCATTACTTTTGATATTGGTGTATGATTGAGGCCCATGATATATCATCGAG
Source organism: Glycine max (assembly GCF_000004515.6). NCBI lineage: Eukaryota > Viridiplantae > Streptophyta > Magnoliopsida > Fabales > Fabaceae > Glycine > Glycine max. The sequence goes on from NC_016091.4 coordinate 26,694,381, forward strand.
ACGCTCGAAATAGAACAACAGAAGTTCTCGAGAAATTCAAATGGCCATAATGTTTCACTCGGATGTCCGATTCAGGCACATAATATATTGAGACGCTCGAAATTGAACACAGAGGCTTTGGTCCAATTCAAATTGTAGAAGCAAAGCTTCATGATGAATCAAGATTGATTCAAAGATGTTTTGATGATAACAAAGATGATGACAAAGGTGATGACAAAAAGCTCAAAGGTCAATCAAAGAATGAGTTCAAGATGTTCAAGATAGAATCAAGAACATTTCAAGATTCAAGAGGAAAGTTGATTTCAAGAATCAAGGATCAAGCTTTCAAGAATCAAGAGAAGACTTAATCAAGATAAGTATGAAAAGGTTTTTTCAAAAACTGAGTAGCACATGGATTTTTCTCAAAAATGTTTACCAAAGAGTTTTTACTCTCTGGTAATCAATTACCAGATTATTGTAATCGATTACCAGTACCAAAATGGATTTGAAAAAGTTTTCAAACTGAATTTACAAAGTTCCAATTGATTTCAAAAAGCTGTAATCGATTACAATGTTTTGGTAATCGATTACCAGTGCCTTTGAACGTTGAAATTCAAATTCAAATTCAAATGTGAAGAGTCACATCCTTTCACATAAAAGCTGTGTAATCGATTACACTAATTTGGTAATCGATTACAGTGATTGTTTTTGAGTAAATCAAAAGATGAAACTCTTCAAATGGTTTTTGACTTTTTCAAATTGGTTTTAAGGTTTTCTAAAAGTCATAACTCTTCTAATGCTTCTCTTGACCAGACATGAAGAGTCTATAAAAGCAAAGGCTTTGTTTTGCATTTCAATTATCTTGAAAACCTTTACAATACAATCATTTTCAATCTTTGAATCTCTTTGAACTTCTTCTTCTTTGTGCCAAAAGCTTTCCAAAGTTTTCTTGTTTTCTAAACCTTGAAAACTTGTGTTATTCATTCTTTTCATCTCTTCTCCCTTTGCCAAAAAGAATTCTCCATGGACTAACCGCCTAAATTCTTTTTGTGTCTCTCTTCTCCCTTTTCCAAAAGAACGAAGGACTAACCGCCTGAATTCTTTTGTTTCTCCCTTCTCCCTTGTCAAAGAATTCAAAATGACACAGTCTGAGAATTCTTTTGATTCTTCCCTTTCCCAAAGTGTTCAAAGGACTAACCGCCTGAGAATTCATTTGTATCCCCACTCACAAAGTATCAAGGGTACATCCTTTGTGGTACAAGTAGAGGGTACATCTACTTGGGTTGTTGACTGAGAACAAGAGAGGGTACATCTCTTGTGGATCAGTTCTAGTGGAGGGTACATCCACTAGGTTCAAAGAGAACAAGGGAGGGTACATCATTGTGGATCTTAGCTTGTAAAAGGATTTTTACAAGGTTGAAAGAAATCTCAAGGACCGCAGGTCGCTTGGGGACTGGATGTAGGAACGGGTTGAGGCCGAACCAGTATAAAAACTCTTGTGTGTTTGTCTCCTTCTTCCCTACTCTTTTACTTTCCGCTGTGCATTTTAATTTCCGCTTTTACTTTTGGATAAATTTCTCTTCTACTCCTTATTCTCTTAACAACGTAAGTAAAAGCCTTAAAAGAGTAAATTTTTAATTAGTAAAGTTTTAGGAATAATTAATTCAACCCCCATTCTTAATTATTCTAAGGCCACTTGATCCAACACAAACGACCATTACTTTTGATATGGGTGTACGATTGAGGCCCATGATATATCATCGAGACACTCGAAATAGAACAACAGAAGTTTTCGAGAAATTCAAATGGCCATAATGTTTTACTCGAATGTCCAATTCAGGCACATAATATATCGAGACGCTCGGAATTGAACACATAAGCTCTGGTCCAATTCAAACAGCCATAACTTTTGAAATGGGTGTACGATTGAGGCCCATGATGTATTGAGACGCTAGAAATTGAACAACAGATGCTCTCTAGATATTCAAATGGTCATAACTTTCCACTTGGATGTCCGATTCAGGCACATAATATATCAAGACGCTCAAAATTTAACACGAAAGCTCTGGTCCAATTCAAACGGCCATAAGTTTTGACATGGATGTATGATTGAGGCCCATGATATATCATCAAGACGCTCAAAATAGAACAACAAAAGTTCTCGAGAAATTCAAATGGTCATAACGTTTCACTCGGATGTTCGATTCAGGCACATAATATATTAAGACGCTCTAAATTGAACACAAAAGCTCTGGTCCAATTCAAACGGCCATAAATTTTGGCATGGGTGTACGATTGAGGCCCATGATGTATCAAAACGCTTGAAATAGAACAACGGAAGTTCTCAAGAAAATCAAATGGTCATAACTTTTCCCTCGGATGTCTGATTCAGGCACATAATATATCGAGACGCTCGAAATTGAACACAGAAGCTCTAGTCCAATTCAAACGGCCATAACTTTTGACATGGTGTACGATTGAAGCCCATGATGTATCATCGAGATGCTCGAAATAGAACAATGGAAGTTATCGAGAAATTCAAATGGTCATAATGTTTCACTCGGATGTCCGATTCAGCCGCATAATATACTGAGACTCTCGAAATTGAACATGGAAGCTCTGGTCCAATTCCAACGGCCATAACTTTTGACATATTATGCGCCTTAATCGGACATCCGAGTGAAAAGTTATGACCATTTGAATTTCTCGAGAGCTTCCGTTGTTCAATTTCGAGCATCTCGATATATTATGCGCCTGAATCGGACTTGCAAGTGAAAAGTTATGACCATTTGAATTTCTCGAGAACTTCCGTTGTTCAATTTTGAGTGTCTCAATAGATTATGCGCCTTAATCGGACATCCGAGTGAAAAGTTATGACCATTTGAATTTCTTGAGAGCTTCCGTTGTTCAATTTCGAGCGTCTCGATATATTATGTCCCCAAATCGGACATCCGCGTGAGAATTTATCGCCACTTGAATTCTCGAGAGCTTTCGTTGTTCAATTTCAAACGTCTCGATATGTTACGCGATTAAATCGAACATCCAAGTGAAAAGTTGTGATCGTTTGAATTTCTCGAGCGCTTCCGTTGTTCAATTTCGAGCGTCTTGATATATTATGTACTTGAATCGGATGTCCGTGTAAAAAGTTATGACCACTTTAATTCTCCAGAGCTTCCGTTGTTCTATTTCGAGCCTCGAGATATATTATGCGCTTTAATCGGACATTCGAGTGAAAAGTTATGACCATTTGAATTTCTCGAGAGCTTCTGTTGTATAATGTCGAGCGTCTCAATATATTACGCGCCTTCATCGGACATCCGTGTGAAAATTTTTGACCAATTGAATTTTTCGAGAGCTTCCGTTGTTCAATTTTGAGCGTCTTGATATATTATCTCCCCGAATCGGGCATCCGGCTGAAAAGTTATGACCTCTTGAATTCTCGAGAGCTTCCGTTGCTCAATTTTGAGCTTCTCGATATGTTATGTGATTACATCGAACATCCGAGGGAAAAGTTATGATAGTTTGAGTTTCTTGAGAGCTTCAGTTGATCAATTACAAGCGTCTAGATATGTTATGCGCCTGAATCAGACATCCCAGTGAAAAGTTATGACCATTTGAATTTCTCGAGAGCTTCCATTGTTCAATTTCGAACGTCTCAATATCTTATGCGCCTTACTCGAACATTCAAGTGAAAACTTATTACCATTTGTATTTCGAGAAATTCTACGTCTCGATATATTATGTCCTTGAATCAAACATCTGTGTGAAAAGTTATGACCACTTGAATTCTCGATAGCGGCCGTTGTTCAATTTCGAGCGACTCGATATGTTATTCGCTTAAATCGAACACTCGAGTGAAAAGTTAAGACCATTTCAATTTCTCGAGAGCTTCCATTGTTCATTTTCGAGCGTCTTGAAATTTTATGTACTTGAATCGGATGTTCGTGTAAAAAGTTATGACCACTTGAATTCCCGAGAGCTTCCATTGTTCAATTTCGAGTGTCTAGATATATTATGTCACCCAATCGGACTTCCAAGTGAAAAGTTATGACCATTTGAATTTCTCGAGAGCTTCCGTTGTATGATTTCGAGCGTCTCAATATACTATGTGCCTTCATCCGACATCCGTGTGAAAATTTATGACCAATTGAATTTCTCGAGAGCTTCGGTTGTTCAATTTTAAGGGTCTCGATATATTATGCGCCTGAATCGGACTTTCGAATGAAAATTTATGACCATTTGAATTTCTGGCGAGCTTCCGTTGTTCAATTTCGAGCGTCTCGATACATTATGCGCCTTAATCGGACATCCGAGTGAAAAGTGATGTACATTTGAATTTCTCGAGAGCTTCCGTTGTCCAATTTTGAGCGTCTCGATATATTATCTCCCTGAACCGGACATCCGCGTGAAAAGTTATGACCTCTTGAATTCTCGAGAGCTTCCATTGCTCAATTTCGAGCTTCTCGATATGTTATGCGATTAAATTGAACATCCGAGGGAAAAGTTATGACAGTTTGGATTTCTTGAGAGCTTTCGTTGATCAATTACGAGCGTCTAGATATGTTATGCGCCTAAATCAGACATCCCAGTGAAAAGTTATGACCATTTGAATTTCTCGAGAGATTCTGTTGTTCAATTTCGAGCGTCTTGATATATCATATCCTTGAATTGGACGTCCGTGTGAAAAGTAATGACCACTTGAATTCTCGAGAGATTCCGTTATTCAATCTCGAGCATCTCGATATGTCATGCGCTTAAATCGAACACCCGAGTGAAAAGTTAAGACAGTTTGAATTTCTCGAGAGCTTCCGTTGTTCAATTTTGAGGATCTCGATATATTATGTCCCTGAATCGGACATCCATTTGAATAGTTATGACCACTTAAATTCTCGAGAGCTTTCGTTGTTCAATTTCGAGCGTCTCGATATGTTATGCGCTTAAATTGAACATTCGAGTGAAAAGTTATGACCATTTGAATTTCTCGAGAGCTTCCGTTGTTCAATTTCGAGCGTCTCGATATATTATGTCCCCGAATCGGACATCCTTGTGAAAAGTTATGACCACTTAAATTCTCAGGAGCTTCCGTTGATCAATTTCGAGCGTCTCGATATGTTATGAGCCTTAATCGGACATCCGAGTGAAATGTTATGACCATTGGCATTTCTCGAGAGCTTCCATTGTTCAATTTCGAGCGTCTCAATATATTATGTCCCCGAATCGGACATCCGTGTGAAAAGTTATGACAGATTGAATTTCTGGAGAGCTTCCGTTGTTCAATTCCGAGCGTCTAGATATATTGTATTGCCGAATCGGACACCCGTGTGAAAAGTTATGACTAGTTAAATTCTTTAGAGCTTCCGTTGTTCAATTTCGAGCGTCTCGATATATTATGCGCCTTAATCGGACATCCGAGTTAAAAGTTATGACCATTTGGATTTCTCGAGAGCTTCCGTTGTTCAATTTCGAGCGTCTCGATATATTATGTCCCCGAATTGGACATCCGTGTGAAAAGTTATCAGAGTTTGAATTTCTTGAGAGCTTCCGTTGTTCAATTCCGAGCGTCTTGATATATTATGTTCTTGAATTGGACATCTGTGTGAAAATTTATGACCACCTGAATTCTTGGGAGCTTCCGTTGTTCAATTTCGAGCATCTCGATATATTATGTGCTTAAATCGAATACCCGAGTGAAAAGTTATGACCATTTGTATTTCTCTAGAGCTTCTGTTGTTCAATTTCGAGTGTCTAGATATATTATATAACCGAATCAGATTTCGAAGTGAATAGTTATCTCCATTTGAATTTCTCGAGAGCTTCCGTTGATCAATTTTGAGCGTCTAGATATATTATGCACCTGAATCGGACACTTAAGTGAAATGTTATGACCATTTGAATTCTCAAGAGCTTCCATTGTTCAATTTTGAGCGTCTCGATATATTATTTGCCTTAATCGGACATCCGAGTAAAAATTTATGACCATTTGTATTTCGAGAAATTCTACGTCTCCATATATTATGTCCTTGAATCGAACATCCGTGTGAAAAGTTATGACCACTTGAATTCTCGAAAGCTGTCGTTGTTCAATTTCTAGCGTCTTGATATGTTATGCGCTTAAATCGAACACTCGAGTGAAAACTTATGACAGTTTGAATTTCTCGAGAGCTTCCATTGTTCAATTTCGAGCGTTTAGATATATTATATCACCGAATCAGACATTCGAGTGAAAAATTATGACCATTCAAATTTCTCAAGAGCTTCTGTTGTATAATTTCGAGCGTCTCAATATATTATGTGCCTTCATCGGACATCCGTGTGAAAAGTTATGACCATTTTAATTTCTCAAGAGCTTCCATTGTTCAATTTCGAGCATCTTGATATATTATGCCCCTGAATCGGGCTTCCAAGTTAAAAGTTATGACCATTTGAATTTCTCAACAGCTTCCGTTGTTCAATTTCGAGCGTCTCGATAGATTATGCGCTTTAATCGGACATCCGAGTGAAAAGTTACGACCATTTGAATTTTTCGAGAGTTTTCGTCGTTCAATTTAGAGCGTCTCGATATATTATGCCCTCGAATCGGACATCCGTGTGAAAAGCTATGACCACTTGAATTCTTGAGAGCTTCTGTTGTTCAATTTTGAGCGTCTCAATATGTTATGCGATTAAATCGAACAACTGAGTGAAAAGTTATGATAGTTTGAATGCTCGAGAGCTTCCGTTGATCAATTTCGAGCGTCTCGATATACTATGTGCCTTAATCGGACATCAAAGTGAAAACTTATGACCATTTGAATTTCTCGAGAGCTTCGGTTGTTTAATTTCGAGCGTCTCGATATTTTATCCGCTTAAATCGAACATCTGAGTGAAAAGTTAAGACCATTTGTATTTCTCGAGAGCTTCCGTTGTTCAATTTCGAGCGTCTAGATATATTATATCACCGAATCGGACTTCCGAATGAAAAGTTAGGACCATTTGAATTTCTCTAGAGCTTCCGTTGTTCAATTTCATGCGTCTCGATATATTATGTACTTGAATCGGACGTCTGTCTGAAAAGTTATGAGCACTTTAATTCTCGAGAGCTTCCGTTGTTGAATTTCGAGCGTCTAGATATATATTGTCACCAAATCGGACTTCCAAGTGAAAAGTTATGACCATTTGAATTTCTCGAGAGCTTTCGTTGTAAAATTTCAAGCGTCTCAATATGTTATGCGCCTTCATCGTACATCCGTGTGAAAATTTATGACCACTTGAATTTCTCAAGAGCTTCCGTTGTTCAATTTCTAGCATCTCAATATATTATGTGCCTGAATCGGATTTCTGAGTGAAAAGTTATGACCATTTGAATTTCTGGCGAGCTTCCGTTGTGCAATTTCGAGCGTCTCGATATATTATGCGCCTTAATCGTAGATCCGAGTGAAAAGTTATGACCATTTGAATTTCTCGAGAGCTACCGTTGTCCAATTTTGAGCATCTCGATATATTATGTCCCCGAATCGGACATCCGTGTTCAAAGTTATGACCACTTGTATTCTCGAGAGATTCCATTGCTCAATTTCGAGCTTCTCGATATGTTATGCGATTAAATCGAACATCCGTGTGAAAAGTTATGATAGTTTGAATGCTCGAGAGCTTCCGTTGATCAATTTCGAGCGTCTAGATATATTATGCGCCTGAATTGGACATCCGAGCGAAAAGTTATGACCATTTGAATTTCTCGAGAGCTTCTGTTGTTCAATTTCGAGCATCTCGATATATTATGTCCCTGAATTGGACATCCGCGTGAAAAGTTATCGCCACTTGAATTCTCGAGAGCTTCCGTTGTTCAATTTCGAGCTTCTTGATATGTTATGCGATTAAATCAAACATCCAAGTGAAAAGTTATGATAGTTTGAATTTCTCGAGCACTTCTGTTGATCAATTTCGAGCGTTGAGATATATTATGTGCTTGAATCGGACATCCGAGTGAAATGTTATGACCATTTGAATTTCTCGAGAGCTTCTGTTGTTCAATTTCGAGCGTCTCGATATATTATTCGCTTTAATCGGACATCCGAGTCAATAGTTATGACCCCTTGAATTCTCGAGAGCTTCCGTTGTTCAATTTCGAGCATCTCGATATGTTATGCGCTTAAATCGAACATCCGAGTGAAAAGTTATGAGCATTTGAATTTCTCAAGAGATTCTGTTGTTATATTTCGAGCGTCTCGATATATGATGTCCTTGAATCAGACATTCGTGTGAAAAGTTATGACCACTTGAATTCTCGAGAGCTCTCGTTGTTTAATTTCGAGCGTCTCGATATGTTATGCGATTAATGTGAAAACAATGCCTTCCAAGGTTATTTTGATGATGCCAAAGAATCAAGAGTCAAGCAAATTCCAAAGATTCAAGAATGAAGTTTTCAAGAATTAAGCTTCAAGAATAATCAAGATCAATATTCAAGAATCAAGAGAAGAATCAATTAAGATAAGTATTAAAAAAGTTTCTCAAAACATTGAGTAGCACATGAAGTTTTCACAAAATCTTTTACCAAAGAGTTTTACTCTTTGGTAATCTATTACCAAAAGGTAGTAATCGATTACCAGTAGCCAGCATTGTTTTTCAAATTGATTTACAAAGCTGTAATCGATTACCAGTGGTTTTAAAACGTTAAGATTTTCAAAATTAAAAATGAAGAGTCACATCTGTTGATGTGTAATTGATTACACCTTTATGGTAATCGATTACCAGTGACTGTTTACGAAAAATTCATTTCCAAAAGTCACATTTCTTCAAGTGACTTGTTTCTGAAGATTCTTCCAAAAATCATATCTTTTTAAGTGATTAGTTTTAAAGGAATTGTCAAGAGTTACAAGTTTTGACTTGAGTCATCAAGAAACTATAAATATGTGACCTTGGCATGAAACATTATTATTCATATTCATCATCTCTTTCAATCATTCTATCTTTCAATCTATCTTTCAACATCTTCTTTCATTTCTTTCAGAACTTTCTTATTTCATCTTCTCTTCATTTTTCTAAAAGTTTTTGTTCAAAACTTTCTCTTCCAAGAAAAGTTCTTTGTTCAAAAACTTGTGCTATTCATCTTTTTCATTCCCTTCTCCCTTTGCCAAAAAGAATTCGCCAAGGACTAACCTCCTGAATTCTTTTTGTGTCTCTCTTCTCCCTTTTCCAAAAGAACGAAGGACTAATCGCCTGAATTCTTTTGCGTCTCCCTTCTCCCTTGTCAAAGAATTCAAAATGACACAGTCTGAGAATTCTTTTGATTCTTCCCTTTTCCCATAAACAAAACTTTTCAAAGGACTAACCGCCTGAGAATTCTTTTGTTTCCCCTTCACAAAGTTTCGAAGGACTAACCGCCTGAGAACTTTGTCTTAACACATTGGCAGGTACATCCTTTGTGGTACAAGTAGAGGGTACATCTACTTGGGTTGTTGTGATTGAGAACAAGAGAGGGTACATCTCTTGTGGATCAGTTCTAGTGGAGGGTACATCCACTAGGTTGTTCAAAGAGAACAAGGGAGGGTACATCCCTTGTGGATCTTTGCTTGTAAAGGATTTTACAAGGTTGAAAAGAAATCTCAAGGACCGCAGGTCGCTTGGGGACTGGATTTAGGCACGGGTTGTTGCCAAACCAGTATAAATCTCTTGTGTTTGTCTTCTTATTCCCTACTCTTTTAATTTCCGTTGTGCACTTTAATTATTGCTTTTACTTTTGGTAATATTAAGAAGGATAGATTTTTAATTAGTAAAGGTTCGATAATAATTAATTCAACCTCCCTTCTTTATTATTCCGAGGCCACTTGATCCAACAATTAAATTGAACATCCGAGGGAAAAGTTATGATAGTTTGAATTTCTCGAGCGCTTCCGTTGATCAATTTCAAGTGTCTAGATATATTATGTGCTTTAATCAGACATCCGAGTGAAAAGTTATGACCATTTGAATTTCTCGAGAGATTCTATTGTTCAATTTCGAGCATCTCGATATATTATGCGCCTTAATTGAACATCCGAGTGAAAATTTATGACAATTTTAATGTCTAGAGAGCTTCCGTTGTTTAATTTTGAACGTCTCGATATATTATGCGCCTTAATCGGACATCCGAGTGAAAAGTTATGACCATTAGAATTTCTCGAGAGCTTCCGTTGTTCAATTTCAAGCGTCTCGATATATTATGTCCCTGAATCGGACATCCGTGTGAAAAGCTATGACAGTTTGAATTTCTTGAGAGCTTCCGTTGTTCAATTCCGAGCGTCTAGATATATTATGATCTTGAATTGGACATCCGTGTGAAAATTTATGACCACTAGAATTTTTGCGAGCTTCCGTTGTTCAATTTCGAACGTCTTGATATGTTATGTGCTTAAATCGAACACCTGAGTGCAAAGTTATGACCATTTGCTTTTCCCTAGAGCTTCCGTTGTTCAATTTCATGCGTCTAGATATATTATATCATCAAATCGGATTTCCAAGTGAAAAGTTATCACCATTTGAATTTCTCAAGAGCTTCCGTTGATAAATTTTGAGCATCTAGATATATTATGCACCTGAATCGGATACCTGAGTGAAAACTTATGCCCATTTGAATTCTCAAGAGCTTCTGTTGTTCAATTTCGAGTGTCTCGATATCTTATGCGATTAAATCGAACATCCGAGTGAAAAGTTATGATAGTTTGAATTTCTCGAGCGCTTTCATTGATCAATTTCGAGCATCTAGATATATTATGCGCTTGAATCAGACATCCGAGTGAAAAGTTATGACCATTTGAATTTCTCGAGAGCTTCCGTTGTTCAATTTTGAGCATCTCGATATATTATGCGCCTTAATCGGACATCCGAGTGAAAAGTTATGTCCATTTGAATGTCTCGAGAGCTGCTGTTGTTCAATTTCGAGCGTCTCGATATATTATGCGCCTTACTCGAATATCCGAGTGAAAAGTTAGGACCATTTGTATTTCGAGAAATTGTGCGTCTCGATATATTATGTCCTTGAATCGAAAATCCGTGTGAAAAGTTATGACCACTTGAATTCTCGAGAGCTGCCGTTGTTCAATTTCGAGCGTCTCGATATGTTATGCGCTTAAATCGAACACTCAATTGAAAAGTTGTGACAGTTTGAATTTGTCGAGAGATTCCGTTGTTCAATTTCGAGCGTCTAGATATATTATATCACCAAAGTGGATTTCCGAGTGAAAAGTTATGACCATTCGAATTTCTCGAGAGCTTCCATTGTTCAATTTCGAGCATCTTGATATATTATGCGCCTGAATCGGACTACCGAGTGAAAAGTTATGACCTTTTGAATTTCGGGCAAGATTCTGTTGTTCAATTTCAAGCATCTCGATATGTTATGCGCCTTAATCGGACATTCGAGTGAAAAGTTATGACCATTTGAATTTCTCAAGAGCTTTCGTAGTCCAATTTTGAGCGTCTCGATATATTATCTCCCCGAACCGGACATCCGCGTGAAAAGTTATGACCACTTGAATTCTCGAGAGCTTCCGTTTCTCAATTTCGAGCTTCTCGATATGTTACGCGATTACATCGAACATCCGAGGGAAAAGTTATGATAGTTTGAATTTCTCGAGAGCTTCCGTTGATCAATTACGAGCGTCTAGATATGTTATGCGTCTAAATCAAACATCCCAGTGAAAAGTTATGACCATTTGACTTTCTCGAGAGCTTCCGTTGTTCAATTTCGAGCGTCTCGATATATTATGCGCCTTACTCAAATATCCGAGTGAAAAGTTATGACCATATGTATTTCAAGAAATTCTGCGTCTCGATATATTATGTCCTTGAAACGAACATCCGTGTGAAATGTTATGACCACTCGAATTCTCGAGAGCTGCCATTGTTCAATTTCGAGCATCTCGATATGTTAAGTGCTTAAATCAAACACTCGAGTTAAAAGTCATGACAGTTTAAATTTCTCGACAGCTTCCGTTGTTTAATTTCGAGCGTCTAGATATATTATATCACCGAATCGGACTTCCGAGTGAAAAGTTATGACCATATGAATTTCTCAAGAGCTTCCGTTGTATAATTTCGAGCATCTCCATATATTATGCGCCTTCATCGGACATCCGTGTGAAAAGTTATGACAATTTGAATTTCTCGAGAGCTTTAGTTTTTCAATTTGGGGCATCTCGATATATCATGCGCCAAAATCGGACTTCCGAGTGAAAAGTTATGACCATTTGAATTTCTGGCGAGCTTTCGTTGTTCAATTTCGAGCGTCTCGATATATGATGCGCCTTAATCGGACATCCGAGTGAAAAGTTATGACCATTTTTCCGCTATCCAATTTTGAGTGTCTCGATATATTATGTCCCCGAATCGGACATCCGCGTGAAAAGTTATGACCACTTGAATTCTCGAGAGCTTCCGTTGCTCAATTTCGAGCTTCTCGATATGTTATGGGATTAAGTCGAACATTCGAGTGAAAAGTTATGATGGTTTGAATTTTTCGAGAGCTTTCGTTGATCAATTTCGAGGTTCTAGATATATTATGCGCCTGAATTGGACATTTGACTGAAAACTTATAACAATTTGAATTTCTCGAGAGCTTTTATTGTTCAATTTCGAGTGTCTCGATATATTATGCTCCTTAATCGGACATCCGAGTGAAAAGATATGACCATTTGTATTTCTCGAGAGCTTCCGTTGTTCAATTTCGAGCGTCTCAATATATTATCTGCTTAAATCGAACATCTGAGTGAAAAGTTATGACCATTTGTATTTCTCGAGAGCTTCCGTTGTTCAATTTCGAGCGTCTAGATGTATTTTATCACCGAATCAGACTTCCGACTGAAAAGTTCGGACCATTTGAATTTCTCGAGAGCTTCCGTTGTTCAATTTCGAGCGTCTTGATATATTATGTACTTGAATCGGACGTCCGTGTAAAAAGTTATGACCATTTGAATTTCTTGAGAGCTTTCGTTGTATAATTTTGAGCGTCTCAATATATTATGCGCCTTCATCGGACATCCGTGTGAAAATTTATGACCATTTGAATTTCTCGAGAGCATCCATTGTTCAATTTCGAGCATCTCGATATATTATGCGCCTGAATCTGACTTTCGAGTGAAAAGTTATGACCTTTTGAATTTCGGGCAAGCTTCCGTTGTTCAATTTCGAGCATCTCGATACATTATGCTCCTTAATCGGACATTCGAGTGAAAAGTTATGACCATTTGAATTTCTCGAGAGCTTTCGTAGTCCAATTTTGAGAGTCTCGATATATTATCTCCCCGAACCGGACATCCGCGTGAAAAGTTATGACCACTTGAATTCTCAAGAGCTTCCGTTGCTCAATTTCGAGCTTCTCGATATGTTATGAGATTACATCGAACATCCGAGGGAAAAGTTATGATAGTTTGAATTTCTCGAGAGCTTCCGTTGATCAATTACGAGCGTCTAGATATGTTATGCGTCTGAATCAGACATCCCAGTGAAAAGTTATGACCATTTGACTTTCTCGAGAGCTTCCGTTGTTCATTTTGATTGAGGCGTTGAAGTTCCATCTCGTGTTCCTACAATTTACCAAATAAAGTGGCAAGAGACATGGAAGAGAGATGTTTGCTTTCAGAAATAGCAGTTACCTTGGGCTGCCATTCCCTACTTAAACATCTTAAGACTTTATTAATTAAATCTTCGTTGGGAAAGATTTTTCCTAAAGATGCAAGATGGTTTACTATATGTGTAAATCTCTTTTGCAAACTATGGACATTTTCATTTGGGTTCATCCTAAATAATTCATATTCATGGGTAAGGGTATTTATTCTAGACCTTTTTACATCTGTGGTTCCTTCATGGGTTAACTGGAGAGTATCCCACATATCCTTAGCATTAGTACAATTTGACACTCTAAAGTATTCATTTATCCCTAGTGCTGAAGTGATGATATTTTTGGCTTTGAGATCATACTGGATTTTTCTCCTATCTTCTTCTCTCCATTGATCTCTAGGTTTTTGGGTTGTAGTGCTTGTGCTTACATCTACTATAGTGGGTATATGTGGTCCTAATTCTATTGCTTCCCATATATTTAGATCTATGGCTTCTATGAATATCTGCATGCGGGTTTTCCAATAATGGTAACCCTCACCATTGAAAATGGGTGGTCTGTGAATGGAATTTCCTTCAGGAAACAAGGGATTTGAGGAGGCCATTCTACAGGAAACCTGCTTTGATACCACTTGTTGGATCAAGTGGCCTCATAATAATTAAGAAGGGGGGGTTGAATTAATTATTCCTAAACCTTTACTAATTAAAAATTACTCTTTTCAGGCTTTTACTAGATTGTTAAGAGAATGAGGAGTAGAAGAGAAACTTAACAGAAAGTAAAAGCGGAAATTAAATGCACAGCGGAAAGTAAAAGAGTAGGGAAGAAGGAAACAAACACACAAGAGTTTTTATACTGGTTCGGCAACAACCCGTGCCTACATCCAGTCCCCAAGCGACCTGCGGTCCTTGAGATTTCTTTCAACCTTGTAAAAATCCATTTACAAGCAAAGATCCACAAGGGATGTACCCTCCCTTGTTCTCTTTGAACCTAGTGGATGTACCCTCCACTAGAACTGATCCAGAAGAGATGTACCCTCTCTTGTTCTCAGTCAAACCCAAGTAGATGTACCCTCTACTTGTACCACAAAGGATGTACCCTCCAATGTGTTAAGACAAAGATCTCAGTCTGTTAAACCTTTGATACTTTGTGAATGGGGATACAAAAGAATTCTCAGGCGGTTAGTCCTTTGAACACTTTTGTATTAGGGAATGAGAAGAATCAAAAGAATTCTCAGACTGTGTCATTTTGAATTCTTTGACAAGGGAGAAGGGAGACACAAAAGAATTCAGGCGGTTAGTCCTTTTTTCTTTTGGAAAAGGGAGAAGAGAGACACAAAAAGAATTCAGACGGTTAGTCCTTGGCGAATTCTTTTTGGCAAAGGGAGAAGAGAATGAAAAGATGAATAGCACAAGTTTTCAAGGTTTAGAAAACCAGAAAGCTTTTGGTACAAAGAAGAAGAAGTTCAAAGAGATTCAAGGCTTGTAAAGGATTGTATGAATAAGTGTTCAAGATGATTGAAATGAAAAACAAAGCCTTGTTTTTATAGACTCTTCATGTCTGGTCAAGAAGACCATTTAGAAGATTTATAACTTTTAGAAAAACTTAAAACCAATTTGAAAAAGTCAAAACCTTTTTGAAGAGTTACATCTTTTGATTTATTAGAAACAGTCACTGGTAATCGATTACCAAATTAGTGTAATCGATTACACAAGGCTTTTAAGTGAAAGGATACGACTCTTCACATTTAAATTTGAATTTCAACGTTCAAGGGCACTGGTAATCGATTACCAAATCATTGTAATCGATTACAGCCTTTTGAAAATAATTGGAACGTTGTAAATTCAGTTTGAAAACTTTTTCAAACTCATTTTGCTACTGGTAATCGATTACACCAATATGGTAATCGATTACCAGAGAGTAAAAACTCTTTCGTAAAGGTTTTGTCAAAAACTCATGTGCTATTCAATGTTTTGAAAAAAAACTTTTTAATACTTATCTTGATTGAGTCTTTTCTTCATTCTTGAATCTTGAATCTTGATCTTGATTCTTGAGATCTTGAATCTTTAATCTTGATTATTGATTCTAAGCTTTCTTCTTGAGTCATGAATTCTAATTGATTCTTGAACTCTTGACTTGTTCTTGATTCACTTGAGATGATCTTTGAGCTTTTTGTTCATCACCTTTGTCATAATCTTTTGTTGTCATCATTGTTATCATCAAAACACCTTTGAATCACATTCACCATGAAGCTTTGCTTCTACAGTTATGACCATTTGAATTTCTCGAGAGCTTCCGTTGTTCAATTTCGAGCGTCTCGATATATTATGCGCCAGAATCGGATTTCCGAGATAAAAGTTATGACCATTTGAATATCTCGAGAGCTTCCGTTGTTCAATTTTGAGCGTCTCGATATATTATGCGCTTTAATCGGACATCCGAGTGTAAAGTTATGACCATTTAAATTTCTTGAGAGCTTCTGTTGTTCTATTTCGAGCATCTCGATATATTATGCGCCTTAATCAGAATCCGAGTGAAAAGTTATGACCATTTGAATTACTCGAGAGCTTCTGTTGTTCAATTTCGAGCGTCTCGATATATTAGGCGCCAGAATCAGACTTCTCAGTGAAAAGTTATGACCATTTGAATTTCTCGACAACGACCATTGTTCTATTTCGAGAGTCTCGATATATTACGCTCCAGAATCGGACTTCCGAGTAAATAGTTATGACCATTTGAATTTTACGAGAGCTTCCGTTGTTGAATTTTGAGCGTCTCGATATGTCATGCGCCTTAATCGGACTTCCGAGATAAAAGTTATGAACATTTGAATATCTAGAGAGCTTCCATTGTTCAATTTTGAGCGTCTCGATATATTATGCGCCTTAATCGGACATCCGAGTGTAAAGTAATGACCATTTGAATTTCCCAAGAGCTTCCGTTGTTCAATTTTGAGCGTCTCGATATATTATGCGCCGGAATCGGACTTCCAAGAGAAATGTTAAGACCATTTGAATTTCTCGAGAGCTTCCGTTGTTCAATTTCGAGCGTCACAATATATTATGTCCCCGAATCGGACATCCGTGTGAAATGTTATGACCACTTGAATTCTCGAGAGGTTCCGTTATTCAATTTCGAGTGTCTCAATATATTATGTCGTTGAATTGGACATCCATGTGAAAAGTTATGACCACTTGAATTCTCAAGAGCTTCCATTGTCGAATTTCAAGCGTCTCGATATATTATGCGCCTGAATTGGACTTCCGAGTGAAAAGCTATGACCATTTAAACTTCTCGAGTGCTTCCGTTGTTCAATTCGGAGCATCTCGATATATTATGCACCTTGTCATACCCTAATTTCGTCCGGGGACCTTTGCTTGATGGCATGCAACTTTTGTTTGGTCCTTGTGAGGTGCTTGGCACCCATCATTAGGCAATTTGTGAAATTCCGGGACATGCCGGAAAACAAAAGGAAATATTGATGCACAATCCGTAAGGTTCCGTGACACACCAGAAATCAAATGGAAGCATCGTTGCACAATTAGTGAGGTTCCGTAACATTCCGTAAGTCAAAAAGGGGATGATTATGTAATCCACAAGGTTCCGTAACATTACGGAAAGAAAACAAGTATCGTTACGAAATTCGTAAGTTTCCGTAACTTTACGAAAAAAGAACCACCAAAAAAAAGGCAGGGGGTGTACTTAGTAAAAAATGGGGGTGCAAATAGCAACCAGGCCCACTTGGGCCCTCCAGAAGATTCCTCCAGAAGGCTGTTGCTTCTGGAGGAAGCAACCCTGCTCGCCTGGGCGAGCTGGGTGGCAAGCTTCTCCCCCAATTTTCTATAAATAGGGGGAGAAGTGAAGTGGAAAAGGGTTCAGCCCTTTAGGCACTTCTCTCTCTTTCGAATTTGCTTAGAAAAATTGTTTCCATGAAGAAGATCCAAGCAGAGGCGCTTCCGTAACGTTTCCATGAGTGATTTCGCGAAGGTTTTCGACTGTTCTTCGGTGTTCTTCATTCGTTCTACATCATTCTTCAGTCCTCAACAGGTAAGTACCTCAAACCAAGCTTTCAATTCATTCTATGTACCCGTAGTGGTCCACACTTGGTTTTATGTATTTTTATTCTCGTTTTCATTTACTTTTTATACCCCCTTTTGACGTGCTTAAGCCATTTTATTTAAGTCATTTCTCGCTTAACCTAAAAATAAAATAAATTTTCACCGATCGTTTGAATTGTATTATCCGTTAACTTTGGTTGAAATGAATTCCAACCATTCGGTCGTGCCGCAACCACGTTGGAAATAAAAAAAAAGGTAAAAAAATAATATAATAATAAAAAAAATACCTTTAGTAAAATAAATGCGAAAGATCAATCGGACGTTTTCTCTTTGGGATTTCTCATTCTTAATTGAATTGACTAATAACTAAAGTGAAACTAAGGCTAAAATCAACTCGCCTAGTCAAGCTCGTCCACAAAAATAGGTTTTTTGAAAGTTTATCATTTCAATTTTTTACTAAGTAAAATGGATCATTTTTAAGGTCCAACGCCTTAAAATGATCACCTTTCAAATAAAAACGAATCACTTGATTCACGCATAAGAAAGAACTACGTAGGTCTGATTTCCTCATCGCATTTGAGGAATACGTAGGAGCAAAGGGAAACACCCTTGTCGACCACAAAAAGAGAAAAAAATATAAAAATGGTATAAAGGTTATAAAGACATAAAAAGGGAACGTAAAAATCAAAGTCATGTTTGCACATTCGATTAAAGGCTGCCATCCTTTGGGACGGACGTGTGGGGTGCTAATACCTTCCCCGTGCGTAAATACAACTCCCGAACCTTTCACTTAAAAGTTCGTAGATCGCGTCTTTTCCGGTTTTTTCCGACGTTTTCCTCAAATAAACGTTGGTGGCGACTCTGCGCGTATTCCTTTCGTGGAACACGCATCCCGCGAGTCACGCGTCGCCCTCCTGCCGAAGGGTAGGTTGCGACAGTTGGCGACTCCATTGGGGACTAGTTTTTAGAGAGTTAGGCCATTTAAATCTTGTGCAATGTTTTATCGTGACTTTCTCCTTTGTTGGTTTCCCTTTATTTGTCTTATGTGCTTGTGTGTATAAACTCTTTGTTGCTTTTAGTGCGTTTTAAAATGTATGCATGAGGTAAATATTTATTCATTTGATGCACACAAACACCAACACTATTTGCACACACTGTGAGTGGAAAAAGTGCCCTATACCCGGGTTCATGGGAACATAAGGAGCGGAGGTGAATCTGTGATCATGCTAGGTCTCCGACTTGCTTGATTACAGTGAACCCTCATCTAGAGCTTTTCTCTTTGAAAACTTATTGTTGCTAGTAGTCCCTACTACTGCAATATGTTCTTCAAAGGGGATGATACCTCTAGAGACCATCAAGAGAGATATGACTACCTTGGGGGTTATCACTAAATGCCTAGTTAGCTCTCTCCCTTTTAGGTCCCTTAAATAGGGGCACGGAGCAAACACGCTGCGTGCCATTTTTCACACTGCCATGCATAAGTATCATATACCCTTTTGCTTATGTTCAGTGAATATTGTCATACTATGTACATTCCCGCATTGCGCCTTTTGCATATGCATCGCATACGGGTTCTGTCTTGATCCCCTCTATAGACAAATCAACAGAGGGACCGGGTCACCGTTTTAAATACATACGTTGGGGCACTTTGCTACCCCTAGACGTTGTGTCTAAGAAGGAGACAATGTCCCGGGCACCCACATTCTTAAATTACATCTGTGTCATATGCATTCCTTCATGCATTCATCCATTCCACCCATGAGATATCGGAGTCTTGATTTGCACCAGCTTTTTGTCTCACTTTAGTAAGCATGGGGACAAATCAAACCGACAAGAGGTTTTACCAAGTCAAGGTTAAAGGCCTAGATACCACCAGCATTAAGGAATTAGGGCGGTTGATGGAACCTCTCCAAATGCAAGCCTTCCGCAAGACTTACGGAAAGATCTTAGAGTTGACCATAGCAGAGGTATCCATAGAAGCCATTGCATCACTCACCCAATACTACGACCGGCCTTTGAGATGCTTCACGTTCGGAGACTTCCAATTGGTACCGACCATCGAAGAATTTAAGGAGATTCTAGGATGTCCTCTCGGGTGAAGAAAACCATATCTTTTCTCCGGTTGTCTCCCCTCTTTGAGCAGAATTGCAACTGTGGTCAAGGATTCAGCAAGAGGTTTGTACCGCGTAAAACAAACTCGAAACGGCATAGCGGGCCTACCACGGAAGTACCTAGAAGACAAGGCGAGGGATATGGCAAATCAAGAAGATTGGGTCCCGTTTATGGATGTGTTAGCATTGCTAATCTTTGGGGTCGTCCTCTTTCCAAACGTAGATGGTTTGGTGGACCTAGCCGCAATCGACGCGTTCCTTGCATACCGCCATAGCAAGGAAAGTCCGGTGGTAGCTGTCTTGGCAGATTTATTTGACACATTTGACCGAAGGTGCGAAAAGAGTAGCGCATGGATCATCTGTTGCTTGCCCGCTCTCTGTGTTTGGTTGGTTTCACACCTGTTCCAGCAAGACACGAGGCATCCATGTCCGCTCCAAAGCCATCGCTCGTGTACTGAAAAGAGAAGAATAGATTGGGACCAGCTTTTGGCTGGGATAGGAGGTAGAACAATCAATTGGTTCCCCCGATGGAAGGAAGGAAAGGAGGGAGTCCTTTTCTCATGTGGAGGGTACCCAAACATTCCGCTGATAGGAACGAGGGGTTGTATTAACTACAATCCCGCGCTTGCTATAAGACAACTAGGGTACCCCATGAGGGGAGCACCGATGGAAGAAAGCATCCTTTCCTTGTGAGGGATTTCGGCGCGCAAAATCTCAAGGCTATACAAAGAATCCATAAGGCATGGGAAACCCCGTTAAGGAAAGATCAAGAACTTAGGGGCATTCGTAATGGCATCATTGGTGGTTACCATGAATGGCTGAAGGTTCATATACGAGGTTTAGATTGGCTCGCCAAGTTAAAAGTCGTCAGCGAAGAGAGTTTCGAAGCACCGGAAGAGGACGAAGAAGTCCAAGCTCTCAAAAACGAGTTAGGAAAGGCAAAACTTGCCAAGGAGAAGTTCAAGTTAGCCGCTACACACATCCGGAAGGAATGTGCCGGATTACGGGAAGAGAATGCAACTACCGCAAAAGCCCTTGAACAAGAGACCAAGAGGGCTCGCAAGGAAGAGTATGGTCGTAACAAATTTCGCGGAGCTCTGTGGGGTAGCAACAGTACTCAAGCTATGAAGGGAAGAGAGGGACCAGTCGCGAGCACATAGCATGGTTTTCAAAGAGGAGTTAGTTGCCTGTTCAAGGTCCAAAAGGAGCTTGTCTCAACGTTTATGCGAGACGGAGACCAACATGCTAGCTATCATCGCCAAGTACCAAGAAGAGTTAGGTCTAGCCACGGCCCACGAGCATAGGGTCGTGGACGAGTATGCCCAAGTATACGCGGAAAAAGAGGCTAGAGGAAGGGTGATCGACTCTTTACACCAAGAGGCAACCATGTGGATGGATCGGTTTGCTCTTACCTTGAACGGGAGTCAAGAACTTCCCTGATTGTTAGCCAAGGCCAAGGCAATGGCGGACACCTACTCCGCCCCCGAAGAAATTCATGGGCTTCTCGGCTATTGTCAGCATATGATAGACTTAATGGCCCACATAATTAGAAATCGCTAGAAAACTTGTATGGTCTCTCAGACCTTGACTAGATACGACTTTCTGAAATAAAATGAATTGGTCCCATGTTTCTACTCCAAAAAGCTTGTGCGAATCAAATCACTCCTGCATTTTATCTCTAGCATGCATTCTTTCTTTCTTTACCCACTCCTCACGTTTGGTTTTTAGGGAAAAACACCATAACTAAACGCGCCACAAGGCATCCCTATCGCACCAGATCCAAATCTAGAACGATGGGTGATCAAGAGGAGACACAGGAACAGATGAAAGCCGACATGTCGGCTCTGAAAGAACAGATGGCTTCCATGATGGAGGCCATGTTAGGAATGAGGTAGCTCATGGAGAAAAACGTGGCCACCGCTGCCGCTGTCAGTTCGGCTGCCGAAGCAGACCCAACTCTCTTGGCAACCGCGCGCTATCCTCCCTCAAACATAGTAGGACGGGGAAGGAACGCGCTGGGGCACGACGGCAACCCTCATCTGGGATACAACCGAGCGGCTTACCCTTATGGATTGCCGCCCAACTACTCACCACCCGTCCTGCAAGATGATGCGGGCCATACTGCTTCTCCCGTCCTTGAAAGAGAGCCTCCTCAACAGCCCGACGAGGTCCACGAAGACCCTCAAGACTATGCTCGAAGGGATGTCGAGTTCTATCCCCCGATCCCCGAAGGGCCGGCACCCGGCACGTTGCCTCAGCCCAACATCACGACACAACCAATAGTTTTGTCCATGGAAGGACCGCCCCCGGCAACTGAAGAAAGGAGGAAGCTCGATCTCCTCGAGGAGAGATTGAGAGCCGTGGAAGGATTTGGGGACTATCCATTCGCAGACATGACGAATCTTTGCTTAGTACCCGATGTTGTTATCCTCCCGAAGTTCAAAGTACCGGACTTCGACAAGTATAAAGGGACGACTTGTCCCAAGAACCATCTCAAGATGTACTGTCGCAAGATGGGCGCACACTCTAAGGATGAGAAGCTATTAATACACTTTTTTCAAGATAGCTTGGCCGGAGCCGCGGTAGTTTGGTACACTAATTTGGAAGCTTCCCGTATCCGTACTTGGAAGGATCTGATTACTGCCTTCCTAAGGCAATATCAGTATAATTCCGATATGGCTCCCGATCGCACTCAGCTACAGAATATGTTCAAGAAAGAGGGCGAAACCTTTAAAGAATACGCACAGCGGTGGAGAGACCTGGCGACACAAGTGGCTCCTCCCATGGTTGAGAGAGAGATGATCACCATGATGGTAGACACTCTGCCAGTGTTCTACTATGAGAAGCTAGTAGGTTACATGTCGTCCAGCTTCGCGGACCTAGTGTTCGCCGGGGAAAGAATCGAGGTGGGGTTGAAAAGAGGAAAGTTCGATTACATTTCCTCCACGAGTGCGAATGCCAAAAGAATCGGGACAACGAGGGCAAAAAGGAAGGAAGGAGATGCCCATGTCGTCTCTTCAACGCCCGCGTGGGTCAAACCCCCGCAGACACCTCATGGTACCCATCAATACGCGCAACATCACCTGAGCTTCTCGGCTCACACCGGGAACGCCACTAGTTCAGCACCTGTGCAGCCTAAGGCACCCCCCCAGAGGGAAGCTCCCCAAGTTCCAACTCCGAACACAATTCGCCAGGCCGGTAATTCCAACGCAACAAGGAACTTCCCTCCGAGGCCATTTCAAGAATTCACCCCACTCCCAATGACGTACGAAGACCTCTTGCCGTCCCTCATCGCCAACCATTTGGCCGTGGTAACTCCCGGAAAGGTCCTCCAACCCCCTTTCCCAAAGTGGTATGACCCTAACGCAACTTGCAAGTACCATGGGGGTGTCCCGGGGCATTCCATTGAAAAATGTTTGGCCTTTAAATACAAGGTCCAACATTTGATAGATGCTGGATGGCTAACTTTCCAAGAGGATCGGCCCAATGTGAAAACCAACCCGCTCGCCAATCATGGAAGGGTAGCAGTTAACGTCGTTGAGTCCGATAGGCCGCGTAGGTCTAAACCTTTAAGGGATGTGGCAACCCCTAGGAGGTTTATCTTTGAAGCCCTACAAAAGGGAGGTGTGATTCCTCATAGTGGGCGTAAGGAGGACTCCTGTTTGCTGCATTCCGGCGAGCGGCATGACATGGAAACATGTTTGGGAGTAGAGGAATTGTTATAGCGAATGATAGATCAAGGTCGACTGGAAGTTAGCAGTGAAGGAAGAGAGGAGCAGCATATATGCATGCAGTCCACGGATAGGAGCAGTGTTGCGAAGCCCAAACCCTTGGTGATATACTTCACCAAGGGCACGGCTTCGCAAAAGCCCGGACACCCCTTAGTAGCTAAACATGTTCCTTTCCCATACCAAAATAGCCACGCAGTCCCATGGAGATACACACCTCCGAGGGGGAAGGAAGAAGAAGCCAGTTGTCGGCTAAGGTAACAAATATCACGGGACCGAGTGGTGTGACCCGTAGCGGCCGTGTGTTTGCGCCTCCGGACCTACCAGTCCAACCCGCAAACGTCAAGGGGAAAGGAAAAGTGGTGGAGGAACAAGATGGCGAAGCACCCCACACTTCGAATAAAGATATTCCGGCGAAAGGTCTTCCGGAGAAAAAGGATGGTAAAAAGGAGGTGTCACTAGAGGAAGCCAGCGAGTTCCTCTGTATAATTCAGCAGAGCGAATTCAAGGTTATCGAACAGCTCAACAAAACCCCGGCCAGGGTCTCGCTGTTGGAGTTACTCATGAGCTCCGAGCCTCATCGGGCTCTGCTAGTAAAAGTTCTGAACGAGGCCCATGTGGCCCAAGACATCTCGGTAGAAGGTTTCGGAGGGCTGGTCAATAATATCGCTGCCAACAACTATCTCGCCTTCGCCGAAGAAGAAATCCCCGCCGAGGGGAGAGGGCATAATAAAGCTTTGCACGTATCAGTCAAGTGTATGGACCATATCGTAGCCAAAGTGCTCATCGATAATGGTTCCAGTTTAAACGTGATGCCTAAGAGCACTTTGGAGAAATTACCATTCAATGCTTCCCACTTAAAGCCGAGTTCAATGGTGGTTCGTGCCTTCAACGGCACCCGCCGAGAGGTTAGGGGAGAGATCGATCTCCCAGTACAGATAGGCCCTCACACCTGTCAAGTTACCTTCCAAATAATGGATATTAACCCCCCCTACAGCTGTCTGTTGGGGCGTCCGTGGATCCACTCAGTGGGAGTTGTTCCCTCTACACTCCACCAAAAGTTGAAATTCGTAGTGGAAGGGCATCTGGTCATCGTATCAGGCGAGGAAGACATCTTGGTGAGCTGCCCATCCTCTATGCCTTATATGGAAGCCGCAGAGGAGTCATTAGAAACCGCTTTCCAGTCTTTTGAGGTGGTAAGCATCTCCTCTGTGGACTCCTTCTCTGGGCAGCCTTGCCTATCCGATGCAGCAGTAATGATGGCCCGAGTTATGTTGGGGAATGGTTACGAACCCGGAATGGGTTTAGGCAAAGACAACGGCGGCATAACTAGCCTGATAAATTCCAAAGGAAATCGTGGGAAGTATGGTTTAGGTTATAAGCCCACTCAGGCAGATATAAAGAGAAGCATCGCGGGAAGGAAGAGCGGTAGTCAAAGCTCGCGGTTGAGACAAGAAAGTGAAGGAAGCCCGCCCTGCCACATAAGTAGAAGCTTTATAAGTGCGGGTCTGGGGGACGAAGGTCAAGTGGTCGCGATATACGAAGATGATGTTCCAAGTACATTGGATTTGGTACGACCATGCCCTCCTGATTTCCAGCTGGGAAATTGGCGAGTGGAGGAACGCCCCGACATTTACGCAACGAGCATAATGTAAAACTTTACGATTTTAAAAACTCTATAGTTAGGCCTAGGCTTTAGAGTTTCTTTTGTTAAGGCTTTGTGTCTTTTGTTTTGAATTTATAATACAAGGATCTTTCTTCATCTGTTCCTACGTCTCTACCCATTCTCATCCATTTGCATGTTTACTTCTTTATTTCTGAAACGACGGATCCGATGACGAGTCCCCCGAAGGTACTAATACCTGGGACCCGCCTATCAACTTCGAGCAAGAAACGAATCAAACGGAAGATGAAGGGAACGAGGATGAGAGACTTCCCCCAGAATTAGAAAGGATAGTCGCCCATGAGGACCAAGAAATGGGGCCTCATCAAGAAGAAACAGAACTAGTAGACTTGGGAATTGGCAGTGGAAAAAGGGAAGTAAAGATAGGCACAGGTATTACCGCACCTATCCGTGGAGAATTAATAGCCTTGCTGAGGGATTACCAAGACATCTTTGCTTGGTCATACCAAGATATGCCCGGTTTGAGTTCTGACATTGTACAGCACCGATTACCTCTAAATCCCGAGTGTTCCCCGGTAAAGCAGAAACTGAGAAGGATGAAGCCCGAAACATCCTTGAAGATAAAAGAAGAAGTGAAGAAGCAATTTGACGCTGGCTTTCTGGCCGTCGCTCGATATCCAGAATGGGTTGCCAACATTGTACCGGTCCCTAAGAAAGATGGGAAAGTACGAATGTGTGTGGATTATCGGGACCTGAATCGGGCCAGTCCCAAGGACAATTTTCCTTTGCCACACATCGATATCCTCGTAGATAATACGGCCAATTTCGCTTTATTTTCCTTCATGGACGGTTTCTCCGGTTACAATCAGATAAAGATGGCGCCAGAGGATATGGAAAAGACTACCTTCGTCACCCTGTGGGGAACATTCTGTTACAAGGTGATGTCCTTTGGACTCAAGAATGCCGGGGCAACTTATCAACGGGCCATGGTAGCTTTGTTCCATGATATGATGCATCAAGAGATCGAGGTCTACGTGGACGACATAATTGCTAAATCTAAATCCGAGGAAGAACACCTTGTCAACCTGCGGAAGTTGTTCGAAAGGCTTAAGAAATATCAATTAAGGTTGAACCCCGCCAAGTGTACCTTTGGGGTCAAATCAGGGAAATTGCTTGGTTTCATCGTAAGCCAGAAAGGGATAGAGGTAGACCCCGAAAAGGTGAAGGCCATCCTTGAGATGCCAGAACCCCGTACTGAGAGGCAAGTCCGAGGCTTCCTGGGACGCTTGAATTATATTGCCAGATTCATATCGCAGCTCACCGCCATTTGTGAGCCGTTGTTCAAACTCTTACGCAAAAACCAAACTGATCG
The DNA here is from genome assembly GCF_000004515.6 of Glycine max. Classification (NCBI taxonomy): domain Eukaryota; kingdom Viridiplantae; phylum Streptophyta; class Magnoliopsida; order Fabales; family Fabaceae; genus Glycine; species Glycine max. The sequence goes on from NC_016091.4 coordinate 26,720,820, forward strand.
CTGGAATGAGGGTTGCCAAGAGGCTTTTGGAAGGATCAAGAAGTGTCTTATGAATCCCCCTGTGCTTATGCCACCAGTACCTGGAAGGCCTCTCATCTTGTACATGACAATCTTGGACGAGTTAATGGGGTGTATGCTGGGGCAACATGACGAATCCGGAAAGAAAGAGCGCGTTGTTTACTACCTAAGTAAGAAGTTCATGACCTGTGAAATGAATTACTCCTTGCTCGAAAGAACGTGTTGTGCTTTAGTATGGGCATCCCATCGCCTAAGGCAGTACATGCTGAGCCATACTACCTGGTTGATATCCAAGATGGATCCGGTTAAGTACATCTTTGAAAAGCCAGTTCTCACGGGACGAATCGCCCGGTGGCAAGTCCTGCTATCCGAGTTTGATATAGTTTACGTCACCCAAAAGGCGATAAAAGGAAGCACCTTGGTAGATTATTTGGCTCAACAGCCTCTTAACGACTATCAGCCCATGCATCCTGAATTCCCGGATGAGGACATCATGGCCTTGTTTGAGGAAAAATTGGACGAAGATCGGGACAAATGGACCGTATGGTTTGACGAAGCGTCAAACATTCTTGGCCATGGCGTTGGAGCAGTATTGGTCTCTCCGGACAATCAATGTGTACCTTTCACAGCCAGGTTAGGATTCGACTGCACCAACAACATGGCCGAATATGAAGCATGTGCCCTGGCCGTCCAGGCGGCGATTGACTCCAATGTCAAACTACTCAAGGTGTACGGCGACTCAGCGTTGGTAATCCATCAGCTGAGGGGGGAATGGGAAACTAGAGATCCCAAGCTGATACCCTACAAAACCTATATCAAGGAATTGGCTAAGAACTTTGATGAGATCTCCTTCCATCATGTTCCCCGCGAGGAAAATCAAATGGCGGATGCGCTTGCTACTTTGGCGTCTATGTTCCAGCTAACGCCGCATGGGGATCTACCATACATTGAATTTTGGTGTCGTGGCAAACCCGCGCATTGTTGCCAAGTAGAAGAGGAACGGGACGGTAAGCCTTGGTATTTCGACATCAAGCGATATGTCGTAAGCAAAGAATACCCGCCAAAGATTGCCGACAATGATAAGAGGACATTGAGAAGATTGGCGGCCGGTTTCTTCATGAGCGGAAGCATACTGTATAAGAGAAACCACGACATGACACTCCTGCGGTGTATGGATGCCAGGGAGGCGAATCACATGATCGAGGAAGTCCATGAGGGCTCGTTTGGAACGCATGCCAACGGGCAAGCTATGGCCAGGAAGATCCTAAGAGCAGGTTATTACTGGCTTACCATGGAAAGTGATTGTTGTGTCCATGTAAGGAAATGCCACAAATGTCAAGCGTTCGCAGACAATGTCAATGCTCCACCGCATCCTCTGAATGTTATGTCCGCCCCTTGGCCTTTCTCCATGTGGGGGATAGATGTCATCGGGGCCATTGAGCCCAAGGCCTCGAATGGCCATCGCTTCATCCTCGTAGCGATAGATTATTTTACCAAGTGGGTCGAGGCGGCTTCCTACACCAATATCACGAGGGGTGTAGTGGTCAGGTTCATTAAGAGGGAGATCATCTGCCGGTATGGTTTGCCAAGGAAGATTATCACGGACAATGGCACCAACTTGAATAACAAGATGATGGGGGAAATGTGCGAGGAGTTTAAAATCCAACATCACAATTCCACGCCCTACCGACCAAAGATGAATGGAGCCGTGGAAGCGGCCAATAAAAATATCAAAAAGATTATCCAAAAGATGACTGTGTCGTACAAAGATTGGCACGAGATGCTCCCATTCGCGTTACACGGTTACCGAACTTCAGTACGAACGTCAACTGGGGCAACGCCGTTCTCATTGGTATATGGGATGGAGGCTGTGTTACTGTTTGAGGTAGAAGTCCCGTCATTAAGGATCTTGGCAGAATCCGGATTAAAGGAATCAGAGTGGGCTCAAACGCGCTATGACCAGCTCAACCTCATTGAGGGTAAGCGCTTAACGGCCATGAGTCATGGGCGCTTGTACCAGCAAAGAATGAAGAGTGCATTTGACAAGAAGGTACGCTTGCGCAAGTTCCATGAGGGAGACCTTGTGCTAAAGAAAATGTCCCATGTTGTCAAGGACAATCGAGGAAAATGGGCCCCAAACTACGAAGGGCCTTTTGTTGTGAAGAGGGCTTTTTCCGGAGGAGCCCTGGTGCTTACCAACATGGATGACGAAGACCACCTTTAGCACAAACCAAAAAACACCAGCAAAAAGGAATTTTGCAGCAAAAATCCTGTAGGGTTCACCCCAAATTCCGTTGTCATATGCTAAACTTGATCCCATATCCACTCAATAATTCAATGGTAGCCATAACCCCAACCAAGGTTCCTCAACCTCCATTTTTCTGAGGATACGACTCGAACGCAACGTGTGCTTATCATGGAGGAGCCCCGGGGCATTCCATTGAGCATTGTATGACCCCGAAGCATAAAGTGTGAAGTCTAATTGATATGGGCTGGCTGAAATTTGAGGAGAATCGCTTGTTGAATCCTAACATTGACAAGCAACACCATACATGGGGCAATTCTGGAAGCTGTTGTTATGACTCATCAGGATTTTCAAGTTTATGCCATAAACCACAGTTACAATGGTAAATGATATGGATAAAATGGACATCCTCTCACGAACACATCTTTGCTTATTCAACTTCCACCGGAATGTGAGTGTAAGCCATTGGTCTGTTTGCTCAAGCAACCTGCGCTCCTGAGTGTTGACTTCCAAGACCGTTCAATCAGAGATTACTCATCTTGCACGTTGGTGGGGGTGTCGTAAAACGATGAGTAAAGTAAAAAAAAAACAAAAAAAGAAGAGAGGGCATTTGATTGACTGTGTTTTCAAGTAAAAATATAGACGTTCATGTGACCTCATTTTATCATGCCGGAAAGTTTGTCTTCTTAGAGAAGCGAGTTGTCAAGAATAGGATGTTGGACAAATGGCCTCAGTTATCTTAAGAAAGGGGGGGTTGAATTAAGATGCCAAGACTATTCCCCAATTGAACTATCACTCTTTCTTTTTGGATTAACAATGCACCCTTAACATGAATTACTCAAAAGACAATTCAAAATAAACTTCTTTAAAGCAAAAGATAAATAGCAATAAATAAAAGAAGTTTAAAGGAAGAGAGGAATGCAAACTTGATTTATACTGGTTCGGCCACTTCCCGCGCCTACGTCCAGTCCTCAAACAACCCACTTGAGATTTTCCACTCTCTTTGTAAAACTCCTTTTACAAAGTCTGAACCACACAGGGGCAACCCTTCCCTTGTGTTTAGGAATCCTCTACAACAAGAGACCCACGATCTCTTAATCCCTTTTCAGAAATAAGAAGAAGAAATCTCTCATAAAAAAGATAGATTGTACAATGAAGATCAATCAAAATTCCTTATTGAATATACAAGTGGTTGACCAAGGAATCTTTTTGAGAGGATAAGACATTTCAGTTCAGAAAAACTCTTAATCTTTTGAGAGGATAAAACTTTTTGGGCAATGAAAACTCTCTTTAAATTCGTGTTTCCAAGTCACCTTTGATGGCCATTCATAAACCATTTGAATAGATGTGACTCTTGGAAATTATTTTCTGAAAATCTCCTCTGGTAATCGATTACAAGACTTGTGTAATCGATCACAGGCTCTAAAATTTGAATAAACTGCTGGTAATCAATTACCATCCATGTGTAATCGATTACACATTATAAATTTTGAATTCAAATTTCTAGTGACTATTATAAACATTTTCAGCTGTTGGTAATTGACTACCAGAGAGTAAATCTCAATTTAAAATGATTTAGATAGAATTCTTTGGCCAAACCTTTTGCTTTTTCAATTTGGAAACTTCTTCCTAAGATTCTAGAGATCAACTTGATCATATATCTTGATTTTCTTGGATTCTTGGATTCTTGTCTTGAATAAAACTTGGAAGCACTTGATCCTTTGGCATAATCAAAACATCAAAACATCTTGCTTCTACATAGGAGTCATTTGACTTAATCCATCGAAAAATCCTTCAACTATTTCTCGTCCTTGAAAAAATTCTTTTTGCAAGAATCAACTCCTTCTTTCATTCTTCCTCACTACGAGGCTATGAAAACAAGACAACGATTGGTACCTCAAAGCCTTACACTGGGGCAATGAGGGGCATCGTGCATGAGCCTCAAGTGAACCTAGGGGCAGATTAGAAGTTCTCACCCAATAGGTTCCCTCCTACAAGGTCATGACGAAAGACAACGATTGGTACCTCAAAGCTTTACACTGGGGCAATGAGGGGCACCGTGCATGAGCCTCAAGTGAACATAGGGGTCGATCAAAAGTTCTCACCCATCGATGTTTTTAACAAAAAAAAGGGGGACAAACCCTAGGATTTCAATGGATTGATTAAACATCAAACGACTCCATTGCCGTCACTCCAAAATGGTCAAATGACTAAATCAAACAGAACAACACTCAGAGGGAGTTCTCAGAGAGATTTGCAAAAGATAGGATAAGGTTGCATGGACTATCACCTCTTTCAAAAGGACATTCAATTTGTGTTTTCCAAAAAACAATCAAATCAAAATCAAAATCACAAAATAGGGAAAGAATGTCATGAACATTGTACAACTTTCCATTACATTGCATTGTTTCATATGAAGTCCGCATTTACCAAATTTCACGACAAAGGTTGCATGCATCTGCATCCCTAAAAATCATGTTAACTACATAGATTTCCTACATCTAATGTCCAAATCTTGTGGATTTGGGATGACCGGCCCTCTCGATGAGTCGATCTCTTGCTTTCTCATAAGGGTGGACCCTTGGGTACTTGTACCTGTCACCTTTAGAGGACTACACGTCCTCGCCTTGAGAGGACTACACGTCCTCACCTTCGTAGGGCTACACGCCCTCACCTTGAGAGGACCACACGCCCTCACCTTCAGAGGGCTACACGCCCTCGCCATCAGAGGACCACACGTCCTCACCTTAAGAGGGCTACACGCCCTCGCCATCAGAGGACTGCATGTCCTCACCTTCAGAGGGCTGCACGCCTTCGCCATCAGAGGACTGCATGTCCTCACCTTCAGAGGGCTACACGCCCTCGCCATCAGAGGACTGCATGTCCTCACATTCGTAGGGCTACACGCCCTCACCTTTAGAGGACCACACGTCCTCACCTTCAGAGGGCTAGACGCCCTCGCCATCAGAGGACCACACGTCCTCACCTTCGTAGGGCTACACGCCCTCACCTTTAGAGGACCACACATCCTCACCTTCAGAGGGCTACACGCCCTCGCCATCAGAGGACTACACACCCTCACCTTCCGAGGACTACATGTCCTCATCTTCAGAGGACTACATGTCCTCACCTTTAGAGGGCTACACGCCCTCGGCTCCGAGGACTATACGTCCTCATCTTCAGAGGACTACATATTCTCACCTTCAGAGGGCTACACGCCCTCGCCATCAGAGGACCACACGTCCTCACCTTAAGAGGGCTACACGCCCTCGCCATCAGAGGACTGCATGTCCTCACCTTCAGAGGGCTGCACGCCCTCGCCATCAGAGGACTGCATGTCCTCACCTTCAGAGGGCTACGCGCCCTCGCCTTCGTAGGGAAACACGCCCTCACCTTCAGAGGACTACATGTCCTCACCTATAGAGGGCTACACGCCCTCGGCTCCGAGGACTATACGTCCTCATCTTCAGAGGACTACATGTCCTCACCTTCAGAGGGCTACGCGCCCTCGCCTTCATAGGGCTACACGCCCTCACCTTCCGAGGACTACATGTCCTCACCTTCAGAGGGCTACGCGCCCTCGCCTTCGTAGGGCTACACGCCCTCACCTTCCGAGGACTACATGTCCTCACCTTCAGAGGGCTACGCGCCCTCGCCTTCGTAGGGCTACACGCCCTCACCTTCCGAGGACTACATGAGCTCACCTTCAGAGGACTACACGTCCTCGCCTTCAGATGACAATGTTAGTGCCTAGCTTTACTAAGCTTTAAAAGATTGGCTAAGATTTTGTTAAAACATAAGCACTTAGACAATGAAGGAAAGCTGGAGTTGCTGCACAAGATGTCCAACGTTATGTCAAAGAATAAGATCGGGCTGCACAATGCACAAGGCAAGATAAAGTGTCAAATGAAGAATTGAAGCTGCAGGATTCACGATGTCGGATACAATGTCCAGGACATCCTGCCTGAAAATACTGGAATTGCTAAAAGCATTGAAGCTGCAGGATCCACGATGTCGGATACAATGTCCAGGACATCCTGCCCGAAAATACTGGAGTTGCTAAAAGCATTGAAGTTGCAGGATCCACGATGTCGGATACGATGTCCAGGACATCTTGCCCGAAAATACTGGACATATAAATTTGTTATATCTTTAACAGATTATTGTGCAGTTAGCAAGAGATTAGATGATCTATCTTTAGGAACGAATTAAAAGATAATTAAAGTTCGAATTACAAACTAGAAGAGTTCGTTCAGGGATTAAAGATTAAAGATAAAAACTAAAAGATCAAACGTTATCTTTTAGTTCTCTAAGTGCAGATTTTCAGGAAGAATGATAGATCTCATCCAGCACAAGCTGTTGCAGCCCAGACACACACACTGCTAAAAACATGGAGGCTGCACGAGTTTTGTACCAAGTCCGGGATTGAAGAGTTGTTTTGTGAGTTTTGGGACTTGAGTGTTTTGTGAGCCACCTTGATGGTACCCTAACATCAAGTGTTGGACCTGAGTGTGTAGAGTTGATCTCTAGTGTGTAGAGTTGATCTCTTTTGTTCAGAGAGCAATCTCTGGAGTGTCCTTGATTTAATTGTAAACACGGGAGAGTGTTTGAGAGGGAGTGAGAGGGGTTCTCATATCTAAGAGTGGCTCTTAGGTAGAGGTTGCACGGGTAGTGGTTAGGTGAGAAGGTTGTAAACAGTGGCTGTTAGACCTTGAACTAACACTATTTTAGTGGATTTCCTCCCTGGCTTGGTAGCCCCCAGATGTAGGTGAGGTTGCACCGAACTGGGTTAACAATTCTCTTGTGTTATTTACTTGTTTAATCTGTTCATACACTCAGAGATAATCTGCATGTTCTGAAGCGTGATGTCGTGACATCCTGTACGACATCTGGCATTGGTATCAGAATTTCAGACAACATGTCCTCGCCCTCACCTTCCGAGGACTACATGTCCTCACCTTTAGAGGACTACATGTCCTTGCCTTTAAAGGACTACACGTCCTTACCTTCAGTGGGCTACACGCCCTCGCCTTTAAAGGGTTGCACGCCCTCACCATTAGAGGGCTACGCGTTCTCACTCTCAGTGGGCCCCATATCCACACCTTAAGATAATTTAAGGTCCTTTGCCCTTAAATGCTTAACCGAGACTCGCGCTCCCGGTTAAGGGGCTAGTAGTTTTCTTTTATCAGTTTCTGGGCCACCCCCTAATATTGGAGGGCGACCAACTGTGCAAGCACAACTAGAGAGGGAGGCTATCACGCAGCTACTATGCATACCGGGGCAAGATTTCACCCGTGCCGCAGCAAAGAGACGAGTGTGGATCATGCGCACCAACATGACCACTCTTACACAGATATAAATGACGTTGTTACTTTGCAACATTCTGCCCAGCAACCGTAATGCCGATCTCCCCCTGTGGAAGTATCAGTTGGTCTGTGTCGTCCCGACATAGGTAGGTATGCATTATTTCCAACTAATTTCTAATGCCATCTACTATTTGCAGGGATCGCGCCCACAAGACACCCAGTGGACCCGGAAAAGTCCAACAGGGCCCTGGGGTTTCCAGCTCTGGTTACGGGCCTCTATCAGTCCTACAGGGTACCCGTACCCCCCCGGCAAGGTCACGTCATCATAGGTAAGTATGCACATCGCTCAACTGATTTCTGATTTCATCTATTGTTTGCAGGGATCGCACCTGCAAGACACCCAGTGGACCCGAAGAAGTCCAACAGGGTCTTGGAGTTGTCAAGCTCTAATTACGGGTCTCTGTCAGTTCTACGGAGTACCTGTCACCTCCAGCAAGGGCATCAGGCCCCCTACTAATCGAGCTTTCATCAAGAAGTACTGCGTCTCCAGGCAGGCGCAGGGCGAAACACCACAGCAGCCTGGGGATGGCCGGCAGCGGGCAACAGACGCACCGCCATCACCTCTAGAGTTCACCTCTGCTCATCCACAAAAAGGTTTGAGTATTGCCTACACCACATGGCCGACCAATAGGCGACCAAGTCCAAAGCCAAAGGTAAGCAAAGTACTAGGTCAGTGACCGACAAGTCATAAGGCGTCCAGCTCAAGACGTTAAAGAAGCGCTACTAGGAGGCAACCTAGCACCTTTTGAATCTATGCTTGTTATTTGATCACTTTTTATAGTAGGATGCACCTAGTTGCTCATGATCCTAGGAATTTAAATAAAACAAGCGCAAGCTCGGAAGGTAGTCATACCTCACAAAATATATATATATGTATGTTTAGGTAGTGAAAATACCTTAGATATGCATGTATGTAAACAAAAAAACACTTCACAAAATATATATATGTATGTTTAGGTAGAAAGATACCTTAGATATGCATGTATGTAAACAAAAAATACTTCACAAAATATATATATGTATGTTTAGGTAGAAAGATACCTTGGATATGCATGTATATAGCAAAAATACCTTACAAAACATATATATGTATGTTTAGGTAGCAAGATACCTTGGATATGCGTGTATATAGCAAAAATACCTCACAAAAATATACACATGTTTAGGTAGCAAAATACCTCATGAAAAAAAAGGGAAAAAAAAAACAAACAAGAAAAAGAAATAAACAAATGATAATGATAAAAAAAAAGGAAGAAAAAAAAGAAAAATAAGTTGTCTAGCTGAAAAACCAACATGCTTGTGAAAAGAGATGGCTTCCAACTCTTCTTTGGAAAAAAAAATTCGCTGATCATAGCTAGTTTTTGAAAAAATGTGTGTACACCTGAAGGGTGAATGCTGTGAAATTTTCCCGAGTACCCAAAATGGACTCGGATGAATGCACAAATTGATAAAAGAACATATTTTGGAAACATTGGGTTGATTTAAAATAGAGGAAATGAATCCTGAGCCCTAGCATCACATGACCATAAAAATTTGACACTTGAGTGTCCGCATAGGTGCATGCATGACCAGTTTTGCATAAAATTTCCAAATCATCATTTTTGCATTTGTGTCATGGAAATAATGTGGGGCATCCCTTTTATCCTTGAACCAAACCAAACCCTGACATGTATCATGTCTAGCCATTCTACCAGCCTTGAGCCAAAATCCTGACTCACCATAAACCTTGACCCAGGGTGAGAATGTCAATCCTTACCCTCGGAAGCAAAAAAGGAAAAGAAGGAGATTTCCAATCTAAGAGAAAGCAAAAAGAAAAGAAAGGAAATTCCCAATCAAAGAGTGGGAGAAAGCAAAAAGAAAAGAAAGGAAATTCCCAATCAAAGAATGGGAGAAAGTAAAAAGAAGAAGAAAAAGGGAGGAAAGAAAGTTCCTGATCAAAGAAGTAGAAGAAATGTGCAGAAAGGTCTTTTGACCAGACAATATCTGAATAATACAGAATGGTCACCAAATGAACAAAAGGAAGGAAAGGAAACCATGACCTAAAGTGGTCTTCTCCCTTTGATTGCCAACCAAAATCCTGTGCGTCGGTGACTTTTTGCCCCGCACTAAACCAAAACAGAAAAGGAAAAGGCCAAAAACACACAAAAGCCGAAAAACCCACCAAAAGAACCCATTCCCAAGGGAAGTCCTATTGATCCATGATCACGCATGTAATTTTTGATTTGATAGGAAATGATTTGCAAAGTCAAGTCATGACATATCTATGGTTCGGAATTAGGATGAAACACTTACCTGTGCGAGATTGATACACTTTGAGTGATTTTCTTCTATTTTTGTCGAACCCAGTGTTTCCTCTAAATGGTCATTTAGAAACGAAATGCTAAACATCCAAAATCTCATTTGTGGTTATGAGAAAATTTCATCAGCAGATTCTCCTTCCCAGGTAGATACATTATTTTTTGTCCGAAAAGCATATGTTGATCTGATTAGTTGGAAGTTTTATCTCTTTACTAAAGCACGTTCGCATTTTAGCGAAGAAAACATCGAGACTATTTCTAGTCTCACAAGTTATCCAGAACTACGTAGGTCTGAGTTCCTCATTGGAGGATACGTAGGAGCAAGAGCCTCGCTTTTGTCGACCGCACCGCTTTTTGTTACCATGACCCAAAAGCTGGTAGCCCGCGGAGACACCTTACGGTTATCCGCACCTCGTCATTCAGTGACCCCAAGTGTGATTGATGAGCGAAGGCCAATGTGGTCATCTGCGCCCTTTCTGGAGGTGTCAGCATTTTCCGGTGGAGACTTTTTCAAGTCTCACAAGTTATCTAGAACTACGTAGGTCTGAGTTCCTCATTGAGGATACGTAGGAGCAAGAGCCTTGCTTTTGTCGGCCACCCCACAATCTCTGTCATACTAACCCTGAGGTCATGTGACATGCGGAGACAAATTATGGTCATTCCACACACCTTTTTGCCATTCAGGCACAGTTGTGTCCGATGGCACGCAGAGACAAATTATGGTCATTCTGCGTCCTTTTGTCATCCAGAGGCGGCGGGCCCGATGACATGCGGAGACAAATTATGGTCATTCCGCACACCTTTTTGCCATTCAGGCACAGTTGTGTCCGATGGCACGCAGAGACAAATTATGGTCATTATGCGCCCTTTTGTCATCCAGAGGCGGTGGGCCCGATGACATGCGGAGACAAATTATGGTCATTCCGCACACCTTTTTGCCATTTAGGCACAGTTGTGTTCGATGGCACGCAGAGACAAATTATGGTCATTCTGCGCCCTTTTGTCATCCAGAGGCGGCGGGCCCGATGACATGCGGAGACAAATTATGGTCATTCTGCACACCTTTTTGCCATTCAGACACAATTGTGTCCGATGGCACGCAGAGACAAATTATGGTCATTCTGCGCCCTTTTGTCATCCAGAGGCGGTGGGCCTGATGACATGCGGAGACAAATTATGGTCATTCCACACACCTTTTTGTCATTCAGACACAGTTGTGTCCGATGGCACGCAGAGACAAATTATGGTCATTCTGCGCCCTTCGTCAATCACGGCCGACAAGCCCGTTGACACGCGGAGATTTACGTCGTCTTCCGCGCTCACAAGATCTGTCATACTGACTTTTGAGTCACGCTGACGGGCGGAAATACCCGAGTGGTTATCCGTATAAACATTCTTTTGCTATCTGTAAGACAGAACGCTTGATAGCATGCAGAGACTGACATCGTCTTCTGCACCTTTTGTTCCCCCGGGGACATCAAGTCATTTACATGCGGAGGTATTTTATGGTCACCCGCGACTCTCGTCAACCGAGAGGAACGAAATTAGTGTCTTATCTTTACTTCCCTTTTATCTCCAATAAAAGACAAGAAAAGAGGGGCAACTGTCATACCCTAATTTCGTCCGGGGACCTTTCCTTGATGGCATGCAACTTTTGTTTGGTCCTTGTGAAGTGCTTGGCACCCATCATTAGGCAATTTGTGAAATTCCGGGACATGCCGGAAAACAAAAGGAAATATTGATGCACAATCCGTAAGGTTCCGTGACACACCGGAAATCAAATGGAAGCATCATTGCACAATTAGTGAGGTTCCGTAACATTACGGAAAGAAAACAAGTATCGTTACGAAATTCGTAAGTTTCCGTAACTTTACGAAAAAAGAATCACCAAAAAAAAGGCAGGGGGTGTACTTAGTAAAAAATGGGGGTGCAAATAGCAACCAGGCCCACTTGGGCCCTCCAGAAGATTCCTCCAGAAGGCTGTTGCTTCTGGAGGAAGCAACCCTGCTCGCCTGGGCGAGCTGGGTGGCAAGCTTCTCCCCCAATTTTCTATAAATAGGGGGAGAAGTGAAGTGGAAAAGGGTTCAGCCCCTTAGGCACTTCTCTCTCTTTCGAATTTTCTTAGAAAAATTGTTTCCGTGAAGAAGATCCAAGCCGAGGCGCTTCCGTAACGTTTCCGTGAGTGATTTCGCGAAGGTTTTCGACCGTTCTTCGGTGTTCTTCATTCGTTCTACATCGTTCTTCAGTCCTCAACGGGTAAGTACCTCAAACCAAGCTTTTCAATTCATTCTATGTACCCGTAGTGGTCCACACTTGGTTTCATGTATTTTTATTCTCGTTTTCATTTACTTTTTATACCCCCTTTTGACGTGCTTAAGCCATTTTATTTAAGTCATTTCTCGCTTAACCTAAAAATAAACTAAATTTCCACCGATCGTTTGAATTTTATTATCTGTTAACTTTGGTTGAAATGAATTCCGACCATTCGGTCGTGCCGCAACCACGTTGAAAATAAAAAAAAGGTAAAAAAATAATATAATAATAAAAAAATACCTTTAGTAAAATAAAAGCGAAAGATCAATCGGACGTTTTCTCTTTGGGATTTCTCATTCTTGATTGAATTGACTAATAACTAAAGTGAAACTAAGGCTAAAATCAACTCGCCTAGTCAAGCTCGTCCACAAAAATAGGTTTTTTGAAAGTTTATCATTTCAATTTCTTACTAAGTAAAATGGATCATTTTTAAGGTCCAACGCCTTAAAATGATCACCTTTCAAATAAAAATGAATCACTTGATTCACGCATAAGAAAGAACTACGTAGGTCTGATTTCCTCATCGCAATTGAGGAATACATAGGAGCAAAGGGAAACACCCTTGTCGACCACAAAAAGAGAAAAAAATATAAAAAGGGTATAAAGGATATAAAGACATAAAAAGGGAACGTAAAAATCAAAGTCATGATTGCACATTCAATTAAAGGCTGCCGTCCTTTGGGACAGACGTGTGGGGTGCTAATACATTCCCCGTGCATAAATACAACTCTCGAACCTTTCACTTAAAAGTTCATAGATCGTGTCTTTTTCGGTTTTTTCCGACGTTTTCCTCAAATAAACGTTGGTGGCGACTCCGCGCGTATTCCTTTCGTGGAACACGCATCCCGCGAGTCACGCGTCGCCCTCCCGCCGAAGGGTAGGTTGCGACACACCTGAATCAGACTTCTTAATGAAAAGTTATGACCATTTGAATTTCTCAACAGCGTCCATTGTTCTATTTCCAGAGTCTCGATATATTATGCTCCAGAATCGGACTTCTGAGTAAATAGTTATGACCATTTGAATTTTGCAAGAGCTTCCGTTGTTGAATTTTGAGCGTCTCTATATGTCATGCGCCTTAATCGGACTTCCGAGATAAAATTTATGACCATTTGAATACCTCGAGAGCTTCCATTATTCAATTTTGAGCGTCTCGATATATTATGCGCCTTAATCGGACATTCGAGTGTAAAGTTATGACCATTTGAATTTCCCGAGAGCTTCCATTAATCCCTTTTGAGCGTCTCGATATATTATGCGCTGGAATCGGACTTCCAAGTGAAATGTTAAGACCATTTGAATTTCTCGAGAGCTTCCGTTGTTCAATTTCGAGCGTCACGATATATTATGTCTCCGAATCGGACATCCGTGTGAAATTGTATGACCACTTGAATTCTCTAGAGGTTCCGTTATTCAATTTCAAGTGTCTCGATATATTATGTCGTTGAATTGGACATCCATGTGAAAAGTTATGACTACTTGAATTCTCGAGAGCTTCCATTGTCTAATTTCGAGCGTCTTGATATATTATGCGCCTCAATTGGACTTCCGAGTGAAAAGTTATGACCATTTGAACTTCTTGAGTGCTTCCGTTGTTCAATTTAGAGCGTCTCGATATATTATGCGCCTGAATCGGACTTCTTAGTGAAAGGTTATAACCATTTGAATTTCTCGACGGCGTCCATTATTCTATTTCGAGAGTCTTGATATAATATGCTCCAGAATCAGACTTCCGAGTATATAGTTATGACCATTTGAATTTTGCGAGAGCTTCCGTTGTTGAATTTTGAGCGTCTCGATATGTCATGCGCCTTAATCGGACTTCCGAGATAAAAGTTATGACAATTTGAATATCTCGAGAGCTTCCATTATTCAATTTTGAGGGTCTCAATATATTATGTGCCTTAATCGGACATTCGAGTGTAAAGTTATGACCATTTGAATTTCCCGAGAGCTTCCGTTGTTCACTTTTGAGCGTCTCGATATATTATGCGCCGGAATCGGACTTCCAAGTGAAATGTTAAGACCATTTGAATTTCTCGAGAGCTTCCGTTGTTCAATTTCGAGCGTCACGATATATTATGTCCCCGAATCGGACATCCGTGTGAAATTGTATGACCACTTGAATTCTCAAGAGGTTCCGTTATTCAATTTCGAGTGTCTCGATATATTTTATCGTTGAATTGGACATCCATGTGAAAAGTTATGACCACTTGAATTCTAGAGAGCTTCAATTGTCGAATTTCGAGTGTCTCGATATATTATGCGCCTGAATTGGACATCCGAGTGAAAAGTTATGACTATTTGAACTTCTCGAGTGCTTCCGTTGTTCAATTTGGAGCGTCTTGATATATTATGCGCCTGAATCGGACTTCTTAGTGAAAAGTTATGACCATTTGAATTTCTCGACAGCGTCCATTGTTCTATTTCGAGAGTCTCGATATATTATGCTCCAGAATCGGACTTCCGAGTAAATAGTTATGACCATTCGAATTTTGCAAGAGCTTCCGTTGTTGAATTTTGAGCGTCTCGATATGTCATGCGCCTTAATCGGACTTCCGAGATAAAAGTTATGACCATTTGAATATCTCGAGGGATTCCATTGTTCAATTTTAAGCGTCTTGATATATTATGCACCTTAATCGGGCATCCGAGTGTAAAGTTATGACCATTTGAATTTCCCGAGAGCTTCCGTTGTTCACTTTTGAGCGTCTCGATATATTATGCGCCGGAATCGGACTTCCAAGTGAAATGTTATGACCATTTGAATTTCATGAGAGCTTCCGTTGTTCAATTTCGAGGGTCACGATATATTAAGTCCCCGAATCGGACGTCCGTGTGAAATGTTATGAACACTTGAAATCTCGAGAGGTTCCGTTATTCAATTTCGAGTGTCTCGATATATTATGTCGTTGGATTGGACATCCATGTGAAAAGTTATGACCACTTGAATTCTCGAGAGCTTCCATTGTCGAATTTCGAGCGTCTCGATATATTATGCGCCTGAATTGGACATCCGAGTGAAAAGTTATGACCATTTGAACTTTTCGAGTGCTTCTGTTGTTCAATTTGGAGCTTCTCGATATATTATGCACCTGAATCGGATTTCTTAGTGAAAAATTATGACCATTTGAATTTCTTGAGAGCTTTCATTGTTCAATTTTGAGCGTCTCGATATATTATGCGCCTTAATCGGACATCCGAATGTAAAGTTATGACCATTTGAATTTCTTGAGAGCTTCAGTTGTTCAATTTCGAGCGTCCCGATATATTATGCGCCAGACTCAGACTTCTTAGTGAAAAGTTATGACCATTTGAATTTCTCGACAGCGTCCATTGTTCTATTTCGAGAGTCTCGATATATTATGCTCCAGAATCGGATTTCCGACTAAATAGTTATGACAATTTGAATTTTGCGAGAGCTTCCGTTGTTGAATCATGAGCGTCTCGATATGTCATGCGCCTTAATCGGACTTCCGACATAAAATTTATGACCATTTGAATATCTCGAGAGCTTCCATTGTTCAATTTTGAGCGTCTCGATATATTATGCGCCTTAATCGGACATCCAAATGTAAAGTTATGACCATTCGAATTTCTCGAGAGCTTCCATTGTTGTATTTCGAGCGCCTCGATATATTATGCGCCTTAATCGGAATCCAAGTGAAAAGTTATGACCATTTGCATTTCTCGAGAGCTTCCGTTGTTCAATTTTGAGCGTCTCGATATATTATGCATCGGAATCGGACTTCCAAGTTGATGGAAGCTTGCTTGTGGGGCTTCTATGGAGGCTAGATCTTTGAGCTTCAATGAGGTCCTTTAATGGTGATTTTCCACCATGGAGATGCAGCGGAAGAAAAAGGAGAAGAGGTGATAGGAGGCGCCATCCACTAGGGAATAAGCCATGGAAGAAGGAGCTTCACCACCAAGATGAGCCTTGGATAAGAAGCTTGGAGAGGATGCTTCGATGGAGGAAAAGAAAGAGGTAGAGAAAGAGAGAGGGGGAGCACAAAATTGAAGGAAGAAAAAGGGAGAGAAGTTGAACTTTGAGTTGTGTCTCACAAGACTCTCATTCATCAAAGTTACAACAAGTGTTACACATGCTTCTATTTATAGACTAGGTTGCTTCCTTGAGAAGCTTTCTTGAGAAAACTTCCTTGAGAAGCTTCTTTGAGAAAACTTCCTTGAGAAGCTAGAGCTTAGCTACACACACCCCTCTAATAACTAAGCTCACCTCCTTGAGAAGCTTCCTTGAGAAGATTCCTAAAGAAGCTAGAGCTTAGCTACACATACCTCTCTAATAGCTAAGCTTACCTCCTTGAGATGAGAAGCTAGAGCTTAGCTACACACCCCCTATAATAGCTAAGCTCACCCCATGACAAAAAACATGAAAATACAAAAAAAAAAGTCCTTACTACAAAGACTACTTAATAGAATGGCCAAAATACAAGGCCCAGACGAAAGAAAAACCTATTCTAATATTTACAAAGATAATCGGGCTCATACTTAGCCCATGGGCTTGAAATCTACCCTAAGGCTCATGAGAACCCTCGGGCCTTCCCTTGGATCTCTAGCCCAATCTACTTGGAGTCTTCTACCCAATGCCCTTGCGGGGTAGGATTGCATCATTCCCTCCACCTTGGAAAGGATTTGACCTCAAATCCCGAGGTTCTTCATACTCTGGGCTCCTTCCCTCAACACTTGAAGCTCTTGTGCTCTGATTACCACTTGATGGAAGCTTGCTTGTGGGGCTTCTATGGAGGCTAGATCTTTGAGCTTCAATGAGGTCCTTTAATGGTGATTTTCCACCATGGAGATGCAGCGGAAGAAAAAGGAGAAGAGGTGAGAGGAGGCGCCATCCACTAGGGAATAAGCCATGGAAGAAGGAGCTTCACCACCAAGATGAGCCTTGGATAAGAAGCTTGGAGAGGATGCTTCAATGGAGGAAAAGAAAGAGGTAGAGAAAGAGAGAGGGGGAGCACGAAATTGAAGGAAGAAAAAGGGAGAGAAGTTGAACTTTGAGTTGTGTCTCACAAGACTCTCATTCATCAAAGTTACAACAAGTGTTACACATGCTTCTATTTATAGACTAGGTAGCTTCCTTGAGAAGCTTTCTTGAGAAAACTTCCTTGAGAAGCTTCTTTGAGAAAACTTCCTTGAGAAGCTTCTTTGAGAAAACTTCCTTGAGAAGCTAGAGCTTAGCTACACACACCCCTCTAATAACTAAGCTCACCTCCTTGAGAAGCTTCCTTGAGAAGATTCCTAAAGAAGCTAGAGCTTAGCTACACATACCTCTCTAATAGCTAAGCTTACCCCATGACAAAAAACATGAAAATACAAAAAAAAAAGTCCTTACTACAAAGACTACTCAATAGAATGGCCAAAATACAAGGCCCAGACGAAGGAAAAACCTATTCTAATATTTACAAAGATAATCGGGCTCATACTTAGCCCATGGGCTTGAAATCTACCCTAAGGCTCATGAGAACCCTCAGGCCTTCCCTTGGATCTCTAGCCCAATCTACTTGGAGTCTTCTACCCAATGCCCTTGCGGGGTAGGATTGCATCACAAGTGAAATGTTATGACCATTTGCATTTCTCGAGAGTTTCCGTTGTTCAATTTCGAGCGTCATGATATATTATGTCCTCGAATCGGACATCCGTGTGAAATGTTATCACCACTTGAATTCTCGAGAGGTTCCGTTATTCAATTTCGAGTGTCTCGATATATTATGTCGTTGAATTGCACTTCCATGTGAAAAGTTATGACCACTTGAATTATCGAGAGCTTCCATTGTCGAATTTCGAGCGTCTCGATATATTATGCGCCTGAATTGGATTCTGAGTGAAAAGTTATGACCATTTGAACTTCTCGAGTGCTTCCGTTGTTCAATTTGGAGCGTCATGATATATTATGTCCCCGAATCGGTCATCCGTGTGAAAAGTTATGACATCTTGAATTCTCGAGAGCTTCCGTTATTCAATTTGGAGTGTCTTGATATATTATGTCGTTGAATTGGGCATCCATATGAAAAGTTATGACCACTTGAATTCTCGAGAGCTTCCGTTGTCGAATTTCGAGGGTCTCGATATATTATGCACGTGAATTGGTCTTCCGAGTGAAAATTTATGACAATTTGAACTTCTCGAGTGCTTCCGTTGTTCAACTTGGAGCTTCTCGATATATTATGCGCCTGAATCGGAGTTCTGAGTGAAAAATTATGACCATTTGAATTTCTCGAGAGCTTTCATTTTTCAATTTAGAGCGTGTCGATATATTATGCGCCTTAATCGGAATCGAACTGAAAAGTTATGACCATTTGAATTTCTCGAGAGCTTCCGTTGTTCAATTTCGAGCGTCTCGATATATTTTGCGCCAAAATCGGACTTCATAGTGAAAAGTTATGACCATTTGAATTTCTCGACAGCGTCCATTGTTCTATTTTGAGAGTCTCGATATATTATGCTCCAGAATCGGATTTCCGACTAAATAGTTATGACCATTTGAATTTTGCGAGAGCTTCCGTTTTTGAATCTTGAGCGTCTCGATATGTCATGCGCCTTAATCGGACTTCCGACATAAAATTTATGACCATTTTAATATCTCGAGAGCTTCCATTGTTCAATTTTGAGCATCTCAATATATTATGCGCCTTAATCGGACATCCGAGTGTAAATTTATGACCATTTGAATTTCCCGAGAGATTTCGTTGTTCAATTATGAGCGTCTCGATATATTATGCGCCAGAATTGGACTTCCAAGTGAAATGTTATGACCATTTGAATTTCATGAGAGCTTCCGTTGTTCAATTTCGAGCGTCACGATATATTAAGTCCCCGAATCGGACGTCCGTGTGAAATGTTATGAACACTTGTAATCTCGAGAGGTTCCGTTATTCAATTTCGAGTGTCTCAATATATTATGTCGTTGGATTGGACATCCATGTGAAAAGTTATGACCACTTGAATTCTCGAGAGCTTCCATTATCGAATTTCGAGCGTCTCGATATATTATGCGCCTGAATTGGACATCCGAGTGAAAAGTTATGACCATTTGAACTTCTCGAGTGCTTCCGTTGTTCAATTTGGAGCGTCTCGATATATCATGCACCTGAATCGGAGTTCTTAGTGAAAAATTATGACCATTTGAATTTCTTGAGAACTTTCATTGTTCAATTTCGAGCGTCTCGATATATTATGCGCCTTAATCGGACATCCGAATGTAAAGTTATGACCATTTTGAATTTCTCGAGAGCTTCCGTTATTCAATTTCGAGCGTCTCGATATATTATGCGCCAGACTCAGACTTCTTAGTGAAAAGTTATGACCATTTGAATTTCTGGACTGCGTCCATTGTTCTATTTCGAGAGTCTCGATATATTATGCTCCAGAATCGGATTTCCGACTAAATAGTTATGACAATTTGAATTTTGCGAGAGCTTCCGTTGTTGAATCATGAGCGTCTCGATATGTCATGCGCCTTAATCGGACTTCCGACATAAAATTTATGACCATTTGAATATCTCGAGAGCTTCCATTGTTCAATTTTGAGCGTCTCGATATATTATGCGCCTTAATCGGACATCCGAATGTAAAGTTATGACCATTCGAATTTCTCGAGAGCTTCCCTTGTTGTATTTCGAGCGCCTCGATATATTATGCGCCTTAATCGGAATCCAAGTGAAAAGTTATGACCATTAGAATTTCTCAAGAGCTTCCGTTGTTCAATTTCGAGCGTCTCGATATATTATGCGCGAGAATCGGACTTCTTAGTGAAAAGTTATAACCATTTGAATTTCTCGACAGCTTCCATTGTTGTATTTCGAGAGTCTCGATATATTATGCTCCAGAATTGGTCTTCCGAGTGAAAAGTTAAGACCATTTGAACTTCTCGAGTGATTCCGTTGTTCAATTTGGAGCGTCTCGATATATTATGCACCTGAATCGGAGTTCTTAGTGAAAAATTATGACCATTTGAAATTCTTGAGAGCTTTCATTGTTCAATGTCGAGCGTCTCGATATATTATGCGCCTTAATCGGACATCCGAATGTAAAGTTATGACCATTTTGAATTTCTCGAGAGCTTCCGTTGTTCAATTTCGAGCGTCTCGATATATTATGCGCCAGACTCAGACTTCTTAGTGAAAAGTTATGACCATTTGAATTTCTCGACAGCTTCCATTGTTGTATTTTGAGAGTCTCGATATATTATGCTCCAGCATTGGTCTTCCGAGTGAAAAGTTAAGACCATTTGAACTTCTCGAGTGATTCCGTTTTTCAATTTGGAGCGTCTCGATATATTATGCGTCTGATTCGGAGTTCTGAGTGAAAAATTATGACCATTTGAATTTCTCGAGAGCTTTTGTTGCTCAATTTCGAGCGTCTCGATATATTATGCGCCGTAATCGGACATCCGAGAGTAAAGTTATGACCATTTGAATTTCCCGAGAGATTCCGTTGTTCAATTTTGAGCGTCTCGATATATTATGCATCGGAATCGGACTTCCAAGTGAAATGTTATGACAATTTGCATTTCTCGAGAGCTTCCGTTGTTCAATTTTGAGCGTCTCGATATATTATGCGCCTGAATCGGACATCTGAGTGAAAAGTTATGACCACTTGAATTCTCGAGAGCTTCCGTTATTCAATTTCGAGTGTCTCGATATATTATGTCGTTGAATTGGACATCCATGTGAAAAGTTATGACCACTTGAATTATCGAGAGCTTCCATTGTCGAATTTCGAGCGTCTTGATATATTATGCGCCTGAATTGGATTCTGAGTGAAAAGTTATGACCATTTGAACTTCTCGAGTGCTTCCGTTGTTCAATTTGGAGCGTCATGATATATTATGTCCCCGAATCGGTCATCTGTGTGAAAAGTTATGACATCTTGAATTCTCGAGAGCTTCCGTTATTCAATTTGGAGTGTCTTGATATATTATGTCGTTGAATTGGACATCCATATGAAAAGTTATGACCACTTGAATTCTCGAGAGCTTCCGTTGTCGAATTTCGAGGGTCTCGATATATTATGCACGTGAATTGGTCTTCCGAGTGAAAATTTATGACCATTTGAACTTCTCGAGTGCTTCCGTTGTTCAACTTGGAGCTTCTCGATATATTATGCGCCAGAATCGGAGTTCTGAGTGAAAAATTATGACCATTTGAATTTCTCGAGAGCTTTCGTTGTTCAATTTCGAGCGTCTCGATATATTATGCGCCTTAATCGGATATCCGAGTGTAAAGTTATGACCATTTGAATTTCTCGAGAGCTTCCGTTGTTCTATTTCGAGCGTCTCAATATATTATGTGCCTTAATCGGAATCCAAGTGAAAAGTTATGACCATTTGAATTTCTCGAGAGCTTCCGTTGTTCAATTTCGAGCGTCTCGATATATTATGCGCCAAAATCGGACTTCTTAGTGAAAAGTTATGACCATTTGAATTTCTCGACAGCGTCCATTGTTCTATTTCGAGAGTCTCGATATATTATGCTCCAGAATCGGATTTCCAACTAAATAGTTATGACCATTTGAATTTTGTGAGAGCTTCCGTTGTTGAATCTTGAGCGTCTCGATATGTCATGCGCCTTAATCGGACTTCCGACATAAAATTTATGACCATTTTAATATCTCGAGAGCTTCCATTGTCGAATTTCGAGCGTCTCGATATATTATGCGCCTGAATTGGACTTCCGAGTGAAAAGTTATGACCATTTGAATTTCTGGCGAGCTTCCGTTGATCAATTTCGAGCATCTCGAAACATTATGCGCCTTAATTGGACATCCGAGTGAAAAGTTATGACCATTTGAAGTTCTCGAGAGCTTCCGTTGTCCAATTTTGAGCGTCTCGATATATTATCTCCGTGAACCAGACATCCACGTGAAAAGTTATGACCACTTGAATTCGCGAGAGCTTATGTTGCTCAATTTCAAGCTTTTCGATATATTATGCGATTAAGTCCAACATTCGAGTCAAAAGTTATGATGGTTTGAATTTCTTGAGAGCTTCCATTGAATAATTTCGAGCCTCTCGTTATATGATGCACCTTAATCGAACTTCCGAGATAACAATTATGACCATTTGAATATCCCGAGAGCTTCCGTTGTTCAATTTTGAGCGTCTTGATATATTATGCACCTTTATCGTATTTTCGAGTGAAAAGTTATGACCCTTTGAATTTCTCTAGAGCTTTCGTTGTTCAATTTAGAGCGTCTCAATATGTTATGCGCCTTAATCGGACATCCGACTGAAAAGTTATGACCATTTGAATATCTTGAGAGCTTCCGTTATTCAATTTTGAGCGTCTCGATATTTTATGCGTCGTAATCGTACATCCGAGTGAAAAGTTATGACTATTTGAATATCTCGAGAGCTTCCGTTGTTTAATTTCGAGAGTCTCGATATATTATGTCCCCAAATCAGACATCCGTGTGAAAAGTTATGATCACTTGAATTCTCGAGAGCTTCTGTTACTCAATTTCGAGCGTCTAGATGAATTATGTACCTGAATCGGATATCCGAGTGAAAAGTTATGACAGTTTGAATTTCTCGAGAGCATTCGTCGTTCAATTTTTAGTGTCTCGATATATTATGCGCCTTAATCAAACTTCTGAGTGAAAAGTTATGACCATTTGAATATCTAGAGAGCTTCCGTTGTTCAATTTAGAGCGTCTCGATATATTATGCGCCTTAATCGGACATCGAACTGAAAAGTTATGACCATTTGAATATCTTGAGAACTTCCATTGTTCAATTTCGAGAATCTCGATATGTTATGCGCCTTAATCGGACTTCTGAGATAAAAGTGATGACCACTTGAATTCTCGAGAGCTTCCATTATTCAATTTCGAGTGTATTGATATATTATGTCCTTGAATCGGACATCTATGTGAAAAGTTATGACCACTTGAATTCTCGAGAGCTTCCGTTGTTGAATTTTGAGCGTCTCGATATATTATGCGACTGAATCGGACTTCTGAGTGAAAAATTATTGATGGAAGCTTGCTTGTGGAGCTTCTATGGAGGCTGGATCTTTGAGCTTCAATGAGGTCCTTTAATGGTGATTTTCCACCATGGAGATGCAGCGGAAGACAAAGGAGAAGAGGTGAGAGGAGGCACCATCCACTAGGGAATAAGCCATGGAAGAAGGAGCTTCACCACCAAGATGAGCCTTGGATAAGAAGCTTGGAGAGGGTGCTTCAATGGAGGAAAAGAAAGAGGGAGAGAAAGAGAGAGGGGGGAGCACGAAATTGAAGGGAAAAAAGGGAGAGAAGTTGAACTTTGAGTTGTGTCTCACAAGACTCTCATTCATCAAAGTTACAACAAGTGTTACACATGCTTCTATTTATAGACTAGGTAGCTTCTCAACTTTCTTGAGAAAACTTCCTTGAGAAGCTAGAGCTTAGCTACACACACCCCTCTCATAACTAAGCTCACCTCCTTGAGAAGCTTCCTTAAGAAGATTCCTAAAGAAGCTAGAGCTTAGCTACACATACCTCTCTAATAGCTAAGCTCACCTCCTTGAGATGAGAAGCTAGAGCTTAGCTACACACCCCCTATAATAGCTAAGCTCACCCCCATGACAAAAAACATGAAAATACAAAAAAAAGTCCTTACTACAAAGACTACTCAAAATGCCCCGAAATACAAGGCTAAAACCCTATACTACTATAATAGCCAAAATACAAGGCCCAGACGAAGGAAAAACCTATTCTAATATTTACAAAGATAAGCGGGCTCATACTTAGCCCATGGGCTCGAAATCTACCCTAAGGCTCATCAGAACCCTAGGGCCTTCCCTTGGATCTCTAGCCCAATCTACTTGGAGTCTTCTACCCAATGCCCTTGTGGGGTAGGATTACATCAATTATGACCATTTGAATTTCTCGAGAGCTTCCATTGTTCAATTTCGAGCGTCACGCTAAATTATGTCCCCGAATCAGACATCCGTGTGAAATGTTATGACCACTTGAATTCTCGAGAGTTTCCGTTATTCAATTTCGAGTCTCTCGATATGTTATGTCGTTGAATCGGGCATCTATGTGAAAAGTTATGACCATATGAATTCTCGAGAGCTTCCGTTGTCGAATTTCGAGTGTCTCGATATATTATAAGCCTGAATCGGACTCCTGAGTGAAAAATTATGACCATTTGAATTTCTCGAGAGCTTCCGTTGTTAAATTTCAAGCGTCTATATATATTATGAACCTTAATCATACACCCGAGTGAAAAGTTATGACCATTTGAATTTGTTGAGAGCTTTCGTTGTTCAATTTCGAGTGTCTCGATATATTATGCGCCTTAATCGTACTTCCGAGATATAAGTTATGACCATTTGAATATCTCGAGAGCCTCCGTTGTTCAATTTCGAGCGTCTCGATATATTATGCACCTTTATTGTACTTTCGAGGGAAGAGTTATGACAGTTTGAATTTCTCGAGAGCTTTCGTTGTTCAATTTTTAGTGTCTCGATATATTCTTCGCCTTAATCGTACATCCGAGTGAAAAGTTATGATCATTTGAATTTCTCAAAAGCTTCCGTTGTTCAATTTTGAGCTTCTTGATATGTCATGCGCTTAAATCGAACATCTGAGTGAAAAGTTATGACCATTTGTATTTCTATAGAGCTTCCGTTGTTCAATTTTGAGCATCTAGATATATTATATCAACGAATCGGATTTCCGAGTGAAAAGTTATACCCATTTGAATTTCTCGAGAGCTTCTGTTGTTCAATTTCTAGAGTCTAGATATATTATGCGACTGAATCGGACATCCGTGTGAAAAGTTATGACCATTTGAATTTCGCGAGAGCTTCCGTTGTTCAATTTTGAGCGTCACGATATATTATGTCCCCGAATCGGACATCCGTGTGAAAAGTTATGACCACTTGAATTCTCGAGAGCTTCCGTTATTCAATTTCGAGTGTCTCGATATATTATGTCATTGAATTGGACATCCATGTGAAAAGTTATGCCCACTTGAATTCTCGAGAGCTTCAGTTGTCGAATTTCGAGCGTCTCGATATATTATGCGCCTGAATCGGTGTTCTGAGTAAAAAATTATGACCATTTCAATTTCTCGAGAGCTTTCGTTGTTTATTTTTTAGCGTCTCAATATATTATGCGCCTTAATCGGAATCCAAGTGAAAAGTTATGACCATTTGAATTTCTCGAGAGCTTCCGTTGTTAAATTTTGAGCGTCTCAATATATTATGCGCTAGAATCGGACTTCTTAGTGAAAAGTTATGACCATTTGAATTTCTCGACAACATCCATTGTTCTATTTCGAGAGTCTCGATATATTATGCTCCAGAATCGGACTTCCGAGTAAATGGTTATGACCATTTAAATTTTGCGAGAGCTTCTGTTGTTGAATTTTGAGCTTCTCGATATATTATACGCCTGAATCGGACTTCCGAGATAAAAGTTATGACCATTTGAAAATCCCGAGCGCTTCCAATGTTCAATTTTGAGTGTCTCGATATATTATGCGCCTTAATCGGACATCGGAGTGTAAAGTTATGACCATTTGAATTTCGTGAGAGCTTCCGTTGTTCAATTTTGAGCGTACCGATATACTATGCGCCGGAATCGGATTTCAAAGTGAAATATTATGACTATTTGAATTTCTGGAGAGCTTCTGTTGTTCAATTTCGAGTGTCACGATATACTATGTCCCCGAATCGGACATCCGTGTGAAATGTTATCACCACTTGAATTCTCGAGAGCTTCCGTTATTCAATTTCGAGTGTCTCGGTATATTATGTCGTTGAATTGGACATCCATGTGAAAAGTTATGACCATTTGAATTTTGCGAGAGCTTCCGTTGTTGAATCTTAAGCGTCTCGATATGTCATGCGCCTTAATCGGACTTCCGACATAAAATTTATGACCATTTTAATATCTCGAAGCTTCCATTGTCGAATTTCGAGCGTCTCGATATATTATGCGCCTAATTCGGACTTCCGAGTGAAAAGTTATGACCATTTGAATTTCTGGCGAGCTTCCGTTGATCAATTTCGAGCATCTCGAAACATTATGCGCCTTAATCGGACATCCGAGTGAAAAGTTATGACCATTTGAAGTTCTCGAGAGCTTCCGTTATTCAATTTCGAGTGTCTCGATATATTATGTCGTTGAATCAGACATTCATGTGAAAAGTTATGACCAGTTGAATTCTCGAGAGCTTCCGTTGTCGAATTTCGATCGTCTCAATATATTATTCGCATTAATCGGACTTCCGAGTGAAAAGTTATGACCATTTGAGTTTCTGGCTAGCTTCTGTTGATCAATTTCGAGCATCTCGATACATTATGCGCCTTAATCGGACATCCGAGTGAAAATTTATGACCATTCGAAGTTCTCGAGAGCTTCCATTGTCCAATTTTGAGCGTCTCGATATATTATCTCTCCGAACCGGACATCCGCGTGAAGAGTTATGACCAGTTGAATTCGCGAGAGCTTACGTTGCTCAATTTCGAGCATCTCGATATGTTATGCGATTAAGTCGAAAATTCGAGTCAAAAGTTATGTTGGTTTGAATTTCTAAAGAGCTTTTGTTGTATAATTTCGAGGGTCAAGATATATTATGCGCCTTAATCATACATCCGAGTGAAAAGTTATGACCATTTGAATTTCTCGAGAGCTTCCGTTGTTCAATTTCGACAATCTCGATATATTATGCGCCTGATTCGAACCTCTGAGTGAAAAATTATGACCATTTCAATTTTGCGAGAGCTTCAGGTGTTCAATTTCGAGCATCTAGATATATTATATCACCGAATCAAATTTTTCAGCTAAACGTTATATTATGCGCCTTAATCGGACTTCTGAGATAAAAGTTATGACCATTTGAATATCCCGAGAGCATCCGTTGTTCAATTTCGAGCGTCTCGATATAATATGCACCTTTATTGTACTTTCGAGTGAAATGTTATGACCCTTTGAATTTCTCTAGAGCTTTCGTTGTTCAATTTAGAGCGTCTCGATATGTAATGCGCCTTTATCGGACATCCGACTGAAAAGTTATGACCATTTTAATATCTAGAGAGCTTCCGTTGTTCAATTTCGAGCGTCTCGATATGTTATGCGCCGGAATCGGACATCCGAGTGAAAAGTTATGACCATTTGAATTTCTCGACAGCTTCCGTTGTTCAATTTCAAGCGTCTCGATATATTATGTCCCCGAATCGGACATCCGTGTGAAAAGTTATGACCACTTGAATTCTCGAGAGCTTCCGTTACTCAATTTCGAGCGTCTAGATGAACTAGGAGCCTGAATCGGATATCCGAGTGAAAAGTTATGAAAGTTTGAATTTCTTGAGAGCTTTCGTTGTTCAATTTTTAGTGTCTCGATATATTATGAGCCTTAATCGGACTTCCGAGTGAAATGTTATGACCATTTGAATATCTAGAGAGCTTCCGTTGTTCAATTTAGAGCATCTCGATATATTATGCGCCTTAATCGAGCATCGAACTGAAAAGTTATGAGCATTTGAATATCTTGAGAGCTTTCGTTGTTCAATTTCGAGCGTCTCGATATGTTATGCGCCTCAATCGGACTTCCGAGATAAAAGTTATGACCACTTGAATTCTCGAGAGCTTCCGTTATTCAATTTCGAGTGTATCGATATATTATGTCCTTGAATCCGACATCCATGTGAAAAGTTATGACCACTTGAATTCTCAAGAGCTTCCGTTGTTGAATTTTGAGCGTCTCGATATATTATGTGTCTAAATCAGACTTTTGAGTGAAAAATTATGACCATTTGAATTTCTCGAGAGCTTCCGTTGTTCAATTTCGACCATCTCGATATATTATTCGTCCGAATCGAACTTCTGAGTGAAAAATTATAACCATTTGAATTTCGCGAGAGCTCCTGTTGTTCAATTTCGAGCGTCTCGATATGTCATGCACCTTAATCGAACTTCTGAGATAAAAGTTATGACCATTTGAATATCTCGAGAGCTTCCGTTGTTCAATTTCGAGCGTCTTGATATATTATGCGCCAAAATCGGACTTCTTAGTGAAAAGTTTTGACCACTAGAATTCTCGAGAGCTTCTGTTGTTCAATTTCGAGCGTCTCGATATATTATGTCCCCGAATCAGACATCCGTGTGAAAAGTTACAACCACTTGAATTCTCGGGAGCTTCTGTTGTTCAATTTCGAGCGGCTGGATATATTGTGCGATTTAATCTAACAATTGAGTGATAAGTTATCATAAGTCGAATTTCTCGAGAGTTTCCGTTGTTCAATTTCGGGAGTCTCGATATATTATGCGCCAGAATCGGACTTCTAAGTGAAAACTTATGACCATTTGAATTTCTAGAAATTTTCTTTTGTACAATTTCGGGAGTCTTGATATATTATGCGGCTTAATCGGACATCCGAGGGACAAGTTATGACAATTTGAATTTCTCGAGCGCTTCCGTTGTCCAATTTCGAGCGTCTCGATATATTATGCACCTTAATCGGACATCCGAGTGTAAAGTTATGACCATTTGAATTTCTCCGAGAGCGTTCGTTGTTTTATTTCGAGCGTCTCGATATATTATGCGCCTTAATCGGAATCCGAGTGAAAGGTTATGACCATTTGAATTTCTCGAGAGCTTCCGTTGTTCAATTTCGAGCGTCTCGATATATTATGCGCCTTAATCAGACATTCGAGTGTAAAGTTATAACAATTTGAATTTCTCGAGAGCTTCCGTTGTTCAATTTTGAGCGTCTCGATATATTATGCGCCGGAATCGGACTTCCAAGTGAAATGTTATGACCATTTGAATTTCTCGAGAGGTTCCGTTATTCAATTTGAGTGTCTCGATGTATTATGTCGTTGAATTAGACATCCATGAGAAAAGTTCTGTCCACTTGAATTCTCGAGAGCTTCCATTGTCGAATTTCGAGCGTCTCCATATATTATACGCCTGAATTGGACTTCCGAGTGAAAAGTTATGACGATTTGAACTTCTCAAGTGCTTGCGTTGTTCAATTTTGAGCGTCTTGATATATTATGCACTGGAATCGGACTTCCAAATGAAATGTTATGACCATTTGAATTTCTCGAGAGCTTCCGTTGTTCAATTTCGAGCGTCACGATATATTATGTCCCCGAATCGGACATCCGTGTGAAATGTTATGACCACTGGAATTCTCGAGTGCTTCCGTTATTCAATTTGGAGTGTCTTGACATATTATGTCGTTGAATTGGACATCCATGTGAAAAGTTATGACCACTTGAATTCTCGAGAGCTTCTGTTATCGAATTTCGAGCGTCTCGATATATTATGCGCCTGAATTGGACTTCTGAGTGACAAGTTATGACAATTTGAACTTCTCGAGTGCTTCCGTTGTTCAATTTTGAGCGTTTCGATATATTATGCGTCTGAATCGGAGTTCTGAGTGAAAAATGATGACCATTTGAATTTCTCAAGAGCTTTCGTTCTTCAATTTCGAGCGTCTTGATATATTATGCGCCTTAATCGGACATCCGAGTGTAAAGTTATGACCATTTGAATTTCTCGAGGGCTTCCGTTGTACAATTTCGAGCGTCTCGACATATAATACGCCAGAATCGGACTTCTTATTGAAAAGTTATGACCATTTGAATTTCTCGACAGCGTCCATTGTTCTATTTCGAGAGTCTCGATATATTATGCTCCTGAATTGGTCTTCCGAGTGAAAAGTTCTGACCATTTGAACTTCTCGAGTGATTCCGTTGTTCAATTTGGAGCGTCTCAATATATTATGCGCCAGATTTGGAGTTCTGAATGAAAAATTGTCCATTTGAATTTCTCGAGATCTTTCGTTGCTCAATTTCAAGCGTCTCCTTATATTATGCACCTTAATCGGACATCCGACAGTAAAGTTATGACCATTTGAATTTCCCGAGATATTCCGTTGTTCAATTTTGAGCGTCTCGATATATTATGCATCGGAATCGAACTTCCAAGTGAAATGTTATGACCATTTGCATTTCTCGAGAGCTTCCGTTGTTCAATTTCGAGCGTCACGATATATTATGTCCCCGAATCGGACATCCGTGTGAAATGTTATCACCACTTGAATTCTCGAGAGGTTCCGTTATTCAATTTCGAGTGTCTCGATATATTATGTCATTGAATTGGACATCCATGTGAAAATTTATGACCACTTGAATTATCGAGAGCTTCCATTGTCGAATTTCGAGCGTCTCGATATATTATGCGCCTGAATTGGACTTCTAAGTGAAAAGTTATGACCATTTGAACTTCTCGAGTGCTTCCGTTGTTCAATTTGGAGCGTCATGATTTATTATGTCCCCGAATCGGACATCCGTGTGAAAAGTTATGACATCTTGAATTCTCGAGAGCTTCCGTTATTAAATTCGGAGTGTCTCGATATATTATGTCGTTGAATTGGACATCCATATGAAAAGTTATGACCACTTGAATTCTCGAGAGCTTCCATTGTCGAATTTCGAGCGTCTCGATATATTATGCACGTGAATTGGTCTTCCGAGTGAAAATTTATGACCATTTGAACTTCTCGAGTGCTTCCGTTGTTCAACTTGGAGCTTCTCGATATATTATGCGCCTGAATCGGAGTTCTGAGTGAAAAATTATGACCATTTGAATTTCTCGAGAGCTTTCGTTTTTCAATTTAGAGCGTCTCGATATATTATGCGCCTTAATCGGATATCCCAGTGTAAAGTTATGACCATTAGAATTTCTCGAGAGCTTCCGTTGTTCTATTTCGAGCGTCTCGATATATTATGCGCCTTAATCGGAATCCAAGTGAAAAGTTATGACCATTTGAATTTCTCGAGAGCTTCCGTTGTTCAATTTCGAGCGTCTCGATATATTTAGCGCCAAAATCGGACTTCATAGTGAAAAGTTATGACCATTTGAATTTCTCGACAGCGTCCATTGTTCTATTTCGAGAGTCTCGATATATTATGCTCCAGAATCGGATTTCCGACTAAATAGTTATGACCATTTGAATTTTGCGAGAGCTTCCGTTTTTGAATCTTGAGCGTCTCGATATGTCATGGGCCTTAATCGGACTTCCGACATAAAATTTATGACCATTTTAATATCTCGAGAGCTTCCATTGTTCAATTTTGAGCATCTCAATATATTATGCGCCTTAATCGGACATCCGAGTGTAAAGTTATGACCATTTGAATTTCCCGAGAGCTTTCGTTGTTCAATTATGAGCGTCTCGATATATTATGTGCCAGAATTGGACTTCCAAGTGAAATGTTATGACCATTTGAATTTCATGAGAGCTTCCGTTGTTCAATTTCGAGCGTCACGATATATTAAGTCCCCGAATCGGACGTCCGTGTGAAATGTTATGAACACTTGTAATCTCGAGAGGTTCCGTTATTCAATTTCGAGTGTCTCAATATATTATGTCGTTGGATTGGACATCCATGTGAAAAGTTATGACCACTTGAATTCTCGAGAGCATCCATTGTCGAATTTCGAGCGTCTCGATATATTATGCGCCTGAATTGGACATTCGAGTGAAAAGTTATGACCATTTGAACTTCTCGAGTGCTTCCGTTGTTCAATTTGGAGCTTCTCGATATATTATGCACCTGAATCGGAGTTCTTAGTGAAAAATTATGACCATTTGAATTTCTGGAAAGCGTCCATTGTTCTATTTCGAGAGTCTCGATATATTATGCTCCAGAATCGGATTTCCGACTAAATAGTTATGACAATTTGAATTTTGCGAGAGCTTCCGTTGTTGAATCATGAGCGTATCGATATGTCATGCGCCTTAATCGGACATCCGACATAAAATTTATGACCATTTGAATATCTCGAGAGCTTCCATTGTTCAATTTTGAGCGTCTCGATATATTATGCGCCTTAATCGGACATCCGAATGTAAAGTTATGACCATTCGAATTTCTCGAGAGCTTCCGTTGTTGTATTTTGAGCGCCTCGATATATTATGCGCCTTAATCGGAATCCAAGTGAAAAGTTATGACCATTAGAATTTCTCAAGAGCTTCCGTTGTTCAATTTCGAGCGTCTCGATATATTATGCGCGAGAATCGGACTTCTTAGTGAAAAGTTATAACCATTTGAATTTCTCGACAGCTTCCATTGTTGTATTTCGAGAGTCTCGATATATTATGCTCCAGAATTGGTCTTCCGAGTGAAAAGTTAAGACCATTTGAACTTCTCGAGTGATTCCGTTGTTCAATTTGGAGCGTCACGATATATTATGCGCCTGATTCGGAGTTCTGAGTGAAAAATTATGACCATTTGAATTTCTCGAGAGCTTTTGTTGCTCAATTTCGAGCGTCTCGATATATTATGAGCCGTAATCGGACATCCGAGAGTAAAGTTATGACCATTTGAATTTCCCGAGAGATTCCGTTGTTCAATTTTGAGCGTCTCGATATATTATGCATCGGAATCGGACTTCCAAGTGAAATGTTATGACCATTTGCATTTCTCGAGAGCTTCCGTTGTTCAATTTCAAGCGTCACGATATATTATGTCCCCGAATCGGACATCCGTGTGAAATGTTATCACCACTTGAATTCTCGAGAGGTTCCGTTATTCAATTTCGAGTGTCTCGATATATTATGCGCCTGAATTGGATTCTGAGTGAAAAGTTATGACCATTTGAACTTCTCGAGTGCTTCCGTTGTTCAATTTGGAGCGTCATGATATATTATGTCCCCGAATATGTCATCCGTGTGAAAAGTTATGACATCTTGAATTCTAGAGAGCTTCCGTTATTCAATTTCGAGTGTCTCGATATATTATGTCGTTGAATTGGACATCCATATGAAAAGTTATGACCACTTGAATTCTCGAGAGCTTCCGTTGTCGAATTTCGAGGGTCTCGATATATTATGCACGTGAATTGGTCTTCCGAGTGAAAATTTATGACAATTTGAACTTCTCGAGTGCTTCCGTTGTTCAACTTGGAGCTTCTCGATATATTATGCGCCTGAATCGGAGTTCTGAGTGAAAAATTATGACCATTTGAATTACTCGAGAGCTTTCGTTTTTTAATTTAGAGCGTCTCGATATATTATGCGCCTTAATCGGATATCCCAGTGTAAAGTTATGACCAATTGAATTTCTCGAGAGCTTCCGTTGTTCTATTTCGAGCGTCTCGATATATTATGCACCTTAATAGGAATCCAAGTGAAAAGTTATGACCATTTGAATTTCTCGAGAGCTTCCGTTGTTCAATTTCGAGCGTCTCAATATATTTTGCGCCAAAATCGGACTTCATAGTGAAAAGTTATGACCATTTTGAATTTCTCGACAGCGTCCATTGTTCTATTTCGAGAGTCTCGATATATTATGCTCCAGAATCGGATTTCCGACTAAATAGTTATGAACATTTGAATTTTGCGAGAGCTTCCGTTTTTGAATCTTGAGCGTCTCGATATGTCATGCGCCTTAATCGGACTTCCTACATAAAATTTATGACCATTTTAATATCTCGAGAGATTCCATTGTTCAATTTTGAGCATCTTGATATATTATGCGCCTTAATCGGACATCCGAGTGTAAAGTTATGACCATTTGAATTTCCCGAGAGCTTTCGTTGTTCAACTATGAGCATCTCGATATATTATGCGCCGGAATCGGACTTCCAAGTGAAATGTTATGACCATTTGAATTTCATGAGAGCTTCCGTTGTTCAATTTCGAGGGTCATGATATATTAAGTCCCCGAATCGGACGTCCGTGTGAAATGTTATGAACACTTGAAATCTCGAGAGGTTCCGTTATTCAATTTTGAGTGTCTCGATATATTATGTCGTTGGATTGGACATCCATTTGAAAAGTTATGACCACTTGAATTCTCGAGAGCTTCCATTGTCGAATTTCGAGCGTCTCGATATATTATGCGCCTGAATTGGACATCCGAGTGAAAAGTTATGACCATTTGAACTTCTCGAGTGCTTCCGTTGTTCAATTTGGAGCTTCTCGATAAATTATGCACCTGAATCGGAGTTCTTAGTGACAAATTATGACCATTTGAATTTCTTGAGAGCTTTCATTGTTCAATTTTGAGCGTCTCGATATATTATGCGCCTTAATCGGACATTCGAATGTAAAGTTATGACCATTTGAATTTCTCGAGAGCTTCAGTTGTTCAATTTCGAGCGTCTCGATATATTATGCGCCAGACTCAGACTTCTTAGTGAAAAGTTATGACCATTTGAATTTCTCGACAGCGTCCATTGTTCTATTTCGAGAGTCTCGATATATTATGCTCCAGAATTGGTCTTCCGAGTGAAAAGGTAAGACCATTTGAACTTCTCGAGTGATTCCGTTGTTCAATTTTGAGCGTCTCGATATATTATGCGCCAAAATCGGACTTCATAGTGAAAAGTTATGACCATTTGAATTTCTCGAGAGCTTTCGTTTTTCAATTTAGAGCGTCTCGATATATTATGCGCCTTAATCGGATATCCCAGTGTAAAGTTATGACCATTTGAATTTCTCGAGAGCTTCCGTTGTTCTATTTCGAGCGTCTCAATATATTATGCGCCTTAATAGGAATCCAAGTGAAAAGTTATGACCATTTGAATTTCTCGAGAGCTTCCGTTGTTCAATTTCGAGCGTCTCGATATATTTTGCGCCAAAATCGGACTTCATAGTGAAAAGTTATGACCATTTGAATTTCTCGACAGCGTCCATTGTTCTATTTCGAGAGTCTCGATATATTATGCTCCAGAATCGGATTTCCGACTAAATAGTTATGAACATTTGAAATTTGCGAGAGCTTCCGTTTTTGAATCTTGAGCGTCTCGATATGTCATGCGCCTTAATCGGACTTCCGACATAAAATTTATGACCATTTTAATATTTCGAGAGCTTCCATTGTTCAATTTTGAGCATCTCGATATATTATGCGCCTTAATCGGACATCCGAGTGTAAAGTTATGACCATTTGAATTTCCCGAGAGCTTTCGTTGTTCAATTTTGAGCGTCTCGATATATTATGCATCGGAATCGGACTTCCAAGTGAAATGTTATGACCATTTGCATTTCTCGAGAGCTTCCGTTGTTCAATTTCAAGCGTCACGATATATTATGTCCCCGAATCGGACATCCGTGTGAAATGTTATCACCACTTGAATTCTCGAGAGGTTCCGTTATTCAATTTCGAGTGTCTCGATATATTATGCGCCTGAATTGGACATCCGAGTGAAAAGTTATGACCATTTGAACTTCTCGAGTGCTTCCGTTGTTCAATTTGGAGCGTCTCGATATATCATGCACCTGAATCGGAGTTCTTAGTGAAAAATTATGACCATTTGAATTTCTTGAGAACTTTCATTGTTCAATTTCGAGCGTCTCGATATATTATGCGCCTTAATCGGACATCCGAATGTAAAGTTATGACCATTTTGAATTTCTCGAGAGCTTCCGTTATTCAATTTCGAGCGTCTCGATATATTATGCGCCAGACTCAGACTTCTTAGTGAAAAGTTATGACCATTTGAATTTCTGGACTGCGTCCATTGTTCTATTTCGAGAGTCTCGATATATTATGCTCCAGAATCGGATTTCCGACTAAATAGTTATGACAATTTGAATTTTGCGAGAGCTTCCGTTGTTGAATCATGAGCGTCTCGATATGTCATGCGCCTTAATCGGACTTCCGACATAAAATTTATGACCATTTGAATATCTCGAGAGCTTCCATTGTT